>NC_141600.1:16004222-16160531 GCF_047967505.1 Dipteris shenzhenensis
AGTTTCCATGGACATACTTCGAAGGTAGATGCAAGCTTGCAATCATTTCTCATGATGGATTTGGGAGGAAGACATATTCTTGCAACTAGTTTTAATTGCCCTTGCCAATATTTGGACACACAAGCTCATTTCAGCGTGCTCTCCTTCTCTGCAATTCTTTTCTGTAGTCGAGTCTCTTTTCTTTCTTTCAGTGTCATACAAATCGTGTTTGCTAGCTTGTTGATCTGTAGATGGTTCTTCTCGAGGTATTTGAAATCATCTCTCAGTACCAATATATATAGAACATCTTACTCTATCAAGCCTACGATTGGTTAGAATTGGCGTGGTTCTAATTGGTATCTATCTAGATGTGTTTGTGATTAGAGCTAAACTTAGTCTGGCCACATAGAGAACCTTGATCTTTTAGGCTACAAGCCTTTTTCCCTATGCATCCTCCACCTGATTAATAATTTGTTCACCTCCTTTATGCCTATGAAAGCTATCTCATATTGACCATATAAAGGGAAAGACAATCAAATCATTAATGAGCACTATGTGAGATCTCTTGAAAATGCCATGAGTCTCTGCAAAAATTGGAGGTTTGTTGAATTCGAGAAAATAAACAAAGGAACTCATCCCTCTAAGATGCAAGTATGTTAGAATGTGCTTTGAACTATCATCTATTTATCTATCCATTTCATTGGTTCAGTGATGATGATCATTCTTTTTTTTTGGTGGAGTTTTTCTGTTTATCTTAGCCTTGGAGACATAGGACTTAACAAGCAGTAAGAATTTATAGTTACTCCTTTGGGAGCTACTGTTTTTCATTTTTCTTTTCTCATTTATGTTGCTGATCATTTACTTCCCATAGATTTGGAGAGGAAGTTTGCCCCATATGTTCATGAGCAAATTGACGATGCAATTTGGAGTCCACTGGTACATGCATTAGGGGAGAATTGGGTTCCCAAAAGGGCCTCATAAGGAATGGATTAGGGAATGCTTAGTGGGCTAATGCAAGGGGCTTGGAGGGTCCTAAAGAGGCCTAACCAGCCCAACCTAGGTGGGTTAAGCCCACATTTGAGCCAACCTCTCCCCCATCAATAAGGGGAGGGGGCCACTTTTTGAAATTTGAATTTCAACTTTCGAATCTCCCTCCCTCCCTCTCTCTCTCCCTCCCTCCGTCTCTCTCCCTCCCCCTCCTCCCTCCCTCCCTCCCTCCTTCCCTCCCTCCCTCCTCCTCCCTCTCCCTCTCCCTCCCTCCCCCTCCCACCTCCTCTCCCCTCCTCTCCCCTCCTCCATCTTGCTCCTCCTCCCTCTTGCCTCTCCCCTCTGTGAAGGATCCAATATATGATCGCCACTAAGCCTAGTGCACACAAGATCAACAAAAGACCTAAGGAGGCTCAAAGCACACTAAATAAGACATGAGAGGGAGATAGGAAATCTATATCTCTTGCAATGTGTGTTCTCAACAATACATGATAGGCCTCTTATTTAGAGAGTACCCTTTGAATAGTCAAACCATGTGGGTTCCTCGGATCCACATCTCTCCTTGTGGATATCCTCAATTCACATCTCCACTTCATGTAGTCCACATCCTAGGGTGGCTACTTTGATTCTTTCCTTAGCACATACCTTAGCCTTTAATCTATGTGTTCATGGAACCATATCTCAACACCTCCTCTTGGTGCCATGATCTTTTGGCTACTGCAAGGTGGTCAGATGTGAGTTACATTCCATCACCTCCCCTTAGTGCATACATTGCTACTTAAGGTGGTCAAGTGGGGGTATTACAAGATCAAATCCTTCCTTGGATGCTTACATGGATATTCTCAGGTGGTCAGGTTTACTTTACAAAACATATGGGCTAAAGCATGGTTGTTGCTTCTCAATTCTTGATGTCAATGGCATTCGCATCTTTACTTGATGTAGCTTGATGCATGATGCTTTGTTCTTTCATGTGCCTTAAAGTTTGTGTGTGGATGCCATGCTTTGTGCTATGGTCATCTCATGCACTTGTGCATTTGGCATGCTTATGACAGCGATGTGTGCATTCATGCTTCACTTTTCCATTTGTTGCAAAGGTCTTACCAATTTATTTCTTTCAATATTGGCAGTGTCTAATTGCTAACAATGATTCTGATCTAATAGGCATGTAGAGTTCAACAAGGCAATCACTTTTCCTAGTTGGAGCATGTGCAAATTCCTCCTGGATTGCAAGTTACAGGTTGTTGAAGTTTTGATGGAGAAATGGCCCTTGATGATGTGGCACAAGGATTCATATGTTGAATTACAAACTGTGCTTGGTAG
Organism: Dipteris shenzhenensis; assembly: GCF_047967505.1. Lineage (NCBI taxonomy): Eukaryota > Viridiplantae > Streptophyta > Polypodiopsida > Gleicheniales > Dipteridaceae > Dipteris > Dipteris shenzhenensis. The sequence continues at coordinate 16,006,509 of NC_141600.1, forward strand.
GGGCTATGTGCTTGGGTGGCACTTGGTGATGTGGCAATCTTTTGACCAAAATAGGTGAACCCAAGGTTGAGAAAACATAACTATGGTCCAATCACTAAACCTAACCCCACTAACTTAACTAGTTAACCCTTAGCCATGGCTTAGTATGGGTTCACTTAACCATTGACCAAGGTAAAGCTAATCTTAACCATAGCTCCATCTTATCCTGCCATGTGTCTTCTCCATCTACTGCCATGTGTCCTAAGGTACAACCTTAGAGAAGAGAGAGGAGAGAAGATTTGCAGCTTCTCTGCAGACGAGGGCGACGATCCGTTCTTGACAGTGCTGGGTATGCAGGAGCATCTCGTCGTTTGGAGCTGGAGCTATGGCAGAGGCGCTACTCTATGCTATGTGTCAGTTACTTTGCATGGGCAATGAACCTTTTGTTTGCCTTTTCTACACCCCCCGCCTCTGTGCTATTCCACTTGGAGGAGGCGTGGCTTGGCTGCTGAAGGTCGGCATATTAGAAGTCATTGCTATTTTGCTTCATGGTGGTTGGTAGCTATGCAGGGTCGTTGAGTAGTTGTAGCCCGTTGTGAGCACCCGAGACCGAGAGCTTGGGCGGCTGTCTTTTCCAAGGGCTATGCCGAGTCTGACTAGTGCTTGAGGGAGCTTTGTGCAATGCTCTCAAGGGAGTAATTAATGAAGATGAAGAGGCTTTGAAGGTCGATGCTGTAGCCGCACCAAATTGTAGATGTACTTAAAAATGCTACTTTCACTTGTGAAGGAAGTGGTAAGCTCAAGGATGGAGCTTTCGGACTCATATTGTAGGCCACTTAGGAAGCAATCATATATCCACCTAGGTAGCTTTGGCAGTGCGACCCAATCTTGGTGTTTGGGAATATCTTCGTGTTAATGTGGACGAATTGACACTTGACCAGATCACAATCTCGGGGTATCTTGAATTCAAGGAAATGCTTGTGGACCAAAGATCCATATGTCCTAGAGTTGGATTTCGAGCCGTTCAATGCATCATTTATTCGGTTAACCAAACCATCTTCCATTGGAAACAGAGTCCAGTTTTTAAATCGGCATCTTTCCTCATGACTATTTCGAGACCCAGAAGGTATGCAGCCTCTGTTTGACTTCTTACGTGGCTATAAATACTAGGGAGAGAGATTAATGTTGAATGAATGAATTCCAAATCTACAAAAGCATGGAGGTGCCCTACTTAAAGCAAAAGAGCAATTGCTTAAACTTCCCAAGGACAATGAGCATGATGAATTCACTCACAAGTTGCAAGGACTAGGCCTCGAAAAAGGGATGGGGAGACAGTTGAGCATGTAGCGACTGATTGAGCCTTAGTCGCGGGTCTCTCTCTTTTAATGGACTCTCAAAATCTCATACTACCTAGGCTTGTGGGAAACCTATGCTCTGATACCATGTGAAGGATCCAATATATGATCGCCACTAAGCCTAGTGCACACAAGATCAGTGGAAGACCTAAGGAGGCTCAAAGCACATTGAATAAGACATGAGAGGGAGATAGCAAATATATATCTCTTGCGATGTGTGTTCTCAACAATACATGATAGGCCTCTTATATAGAGAGTGCCCTTTGAATAGTCAAACCATGTGGGATCCTCTGATCCACATCTCTCCTTAGGGATATCCTCAATCCACATCTCCACATCATGTAGTTCACATCCTAGGGTGGCTACTTCTATTCTTTCCTTAGCACATACCTTAGACTTTAATCTATGTGCTCATGGCACCATATCTCAACACCCTCCTCCTCCTCCTTCTGGCTCCTCCTCCCTCCTCCCTCCTTCCTCTCCCCTCCTTCTCTAGCTGCCCAGGCTCCCCCTCTTATGCTCCTCCCTCTTGTAGAATCTCTCCCCTCCTCCTCCCTCCTGTAGCATCTCTCCCCTCCTCCCTTCTGCAGTAGCTCCTTCCCTCCCTTCTACACCTGTCACCCTACTCTCCTCCTCCTCTTCCTCTTGCCCTCATATGCTTCTCCTCCTCCCTCTTCCTTGCTACTCTCTCCCTCTCACTGCTCCATCTTTGCCAGCTCTCCCCTACATTTTAGCCTGCATCACTAATACCTCTCTTTGAGTACTCATGGCACCATTCGAGGACATATCCAAAAAGTACCATGTAAACCTACAACTAGAGGTAGAATATGCAAGCACACGTTGTTTGGGATATAGTGGAACTCCTCAAAGTGTGCTCCACAGTCTTTGATTGCAAGGGAAGAAGTATCTTGACGTTTGGGCGGATGGAAACTTGTATCCTTTAGACCTTGCCACCCAAAAGAGTCCTCTTTTTCTTACAATGCATGATGTTATTCGGTTTGTAGGCAAGGGGCATGCTAGATTGCTCAGTTATTGGAATTGATTGAACCATTCTCAGACATTGGCTATGCAAGCATGTGAGGTGTAGAGAGCCTAAGTAGAAGAACTTACACATTTGGGAAATATTACTATTGTGGCAATGTATAATAGTATGCAGGATCTCCAATTGCAAAACAAAGAACTCAGTGACAAAGCACATTAGGGAAAAAGGGAACTCATTTTGGGGCCCTGTAAGAAATTCACTATTTTTTGATTTGTTTCTCTCCTAAAAGACCTCAAAAATAGTAAAATACAGAAACGTGGCTCAGAACTGTCAGTAAGGACTACAGAACTGTCAATTCAAAAAGGAATAAGATAATCTTTTGTCTGACTAACACGATTTTGCATTAAATATCTCCTTAGATTTTTTTTTGTTTACCAAAGATTCTGCATCTCTTTTGCTGACGTGTGCAGGCCTTTCATAAAGAATCCATCACTGAACTTGGTGATTGCAAGTTTTCAAAATATTCACATGGATACCACCACACTTCCACGATTCATGTTACAAAACGACTATGAGATTGAAAAACAAACTTCGCAACCTCAGAAGCACAAAAAATGGCCGATACTAGTGAGTCACTATCTCAGAAGAAGCGATTACACCATCTTCACATCGATTTAGAAGAACAATATGCTCCAGCACAAAAAAGACGAAAGGATACGGTGCTACATGCTCAACAGCGGGAAAATATGAGAAGAGAAGGGCTTCAACATATTGACTTATGGTGCGATGGAAGCATATATCCAAAATGTCAAGTAAAAAACTCTACACCTCCATTTGTCAATCCCACCACATTACTGAGGTTTGCCAGCGATGGACAAAATGGACTCCTTGGTTATATTTCAGTGCAGTCTGCATTTGCGGAAACGTATAAAATGATGTACCTACAAGAAAAGGGGGCCAAGATGCAGGAGATAGCCATTCGTGCAAAATTGGAGCAGCAGTTGCAGAATGAAATTGAGGAGCATTCAAAGAGTAAAAAAGAGTTGACAAGAGCAAGAAAGAAGAGAATCGTGCTTGGAGACAGACTACGTAGCAGGAAGATTAAAAACATTGCAAATTTGAAGGCTGGGACTGGTGGATGCAAGCGACGAATTCAGGAAGCAAGGTTAGATTGAAATTTATCATTTTGTATACTCAAAAAGGCTCTCTTTCAGACTATATCTATTTCGTCGATTGTCGCAAAACAAGAATGGAGGTGCTAAATGATATAGGCATATTGTTTTGTTACTACAGGAAATTATTGGAGCCTGCAAAAGAAAATATGGACCCGAACCTTCTTCCTGTTAAACAAATGAAAGGATTGCTTTCTAGCGGTGTAGCAAAAGGTTTGATTGAGGAAAAAAAATACAAAACAGTCAAACGCAATGTTGTAGAGGACTTTGTATCCAATAATCAAGTTGATGGCACTATAATCCAAGAGGCTCTTGATGTTAGTGGAGTTAGCAGGAAGGGATATAGTTCGATTTTCCATGCGATATCCTCAACTTTGAAAGATCAAAGGATTAAACGAGTTTTATTGCCAAATCCAGCAATCGTGTGGAGGATAAGAGGCCATTTGAATGAAAGTATAGATGAATTTATTCGGCAATATATCCATATTGAAGAAATATTTCATGGTGTTAAAGGAAGCACTGTGTATGATCCTTGGAACAATATATTTGTAGATCTACAACAACTTCAAAAAAGAATGGTCGAGTTTTATGGAATAACATTTGAGGAGTGCAAAGGCATTTTGAAATTTGTTATCAAACTGGATGAGTGTGAGGTTGTAAAGGAAAAGAAAATGGAAAGAGTTACTATTACATTGATGAATGGAGCAATTGATACATCATTGACTGAAGCGAGTTCGAAGTATTTTAGTGTGCAGTCAGAGAAACACATATGGTGGTTAGGCTCATTCCAGGTATGATCATTTTTTGTTTTATACTTGATTTTGGTCATTGTTTTCAAATCTGTTATAGTAATACTTTTGTTTTCTATAATCTGGCAGGTGAAGACCGAAGACCATGAAACACTAGATTGGGTGTTTCACCACACGGAAATACCAAGAATAATCAAAAGACAAGTGCAAGGCAAGAATCTCCATGTTGCAGGAAAAGGTGATTTTCAAGTAGAGTGGCACATGGCCGGGGATCTTAAAACACTTAAGTGCATGTATAACATTAGTAAAGGAGGCAAATCAAAGTCTCCTTGTCTTTATGCAAAGAATCAGCTCAAGTAATGGATTCAAAATGGTGGAAGAGAGCACCTAATAGAGATAAAGTTGACCCTGACTTCAAGGCCATTCTGGACATTCCACTATGTAATGTTCACATCTGCACATTGCATGGTCTATGTCGAATTATTGAGAAATTGGTATTTTTATATATTGGATTTGCTTGGAAACTCCGTCCCGAAAAAAATAGAAAGGATGCTCTTCAAGCATTGGAAAAAGTGTTATCCGATATAGGTCTGCATGGAGGAGATGTTCAAATCACAAAGGATTTTAAAAAGTCTACCAGCAAGGAGGTACCAATCAAGCCCTCTATTGGTGGTGTTAAGGCAAGAAGATTCTTGTCTCAACCCAAACACAGTAAGCAAGTAAGGCAAGGTAGAACAGTTTCAAAGATTAATTATGGATTGTGGAAGCAAGTCCATAATGCTGTGAAAGATCATGAGGCAGATGGGAAAGCACGAAATAGGAAGGCAGAGGTGTGGAGGTCTCTTGATCAACTCTTCATGTTCTGTGACAAAGTAACATGGACAAAGAGTGATTACAAGAACTTTGAGGAGGCAATTAAACATTTTGGGAAGTCAATGAAAGACGCGTGGACAGCCTGCAATATAACTCACTACATGGTAAGGTTCTGTCTTTTTCTTTTACTTAAGTGTGATCCTCTTTTTTTTATTACTTACTATGCATTCTTATGTCTTACAGCATATCATATACAACCACCTTCCCTATTTTGTCAAAAAGTATGGATGCCCAGCAATTTGGTCTACCCAAGGCATGGAGAAGTCTCACTACATGGCACGTAATGCATTTTTCAGACACACACAACTGTTGGAATACTGAAAGGAAAGAGTAGAGTTGACACAAATTCAGAATACTTGCTTATAGAATGAAGAAGAAAGAGGTCCTTAAGTAGGCACCTCATACAAGGTCACTGACATCACTGATGACCTCAAAGCTCCTCAATCATCTCCTCAATCTGCTCCTAGATTCACTCAATCATCCTATGTGGCTTTTCCACCACCTAACTGTGCTTGTGGGCACCTAACTGTGCCTCTAGCACTCACACATAGAAACATAAGGTGTGCCTGAGGCATACACCTTGAGATATCCCAACAAACCCCCCCTCAAGGAGATGCCTCAGGCTATGTCAAGGATACATCTAGTCTCATAGTTTCTCATGCCATCTCATGGTGGTCAAGGATAAATCTATGGCTAGGTTCTCATGCTAGCAAGGGTTCCCTTGGGTGTAAGGTAAACAGAAAGGGATACAAACATACCTTCCAATGGTTATCTCCCCTACATGTACATGCACACAATGTCTGTAGGAGGTACCATGGAACAAAACATACACATGGCCTACATCATAAGGTGACCAGAGGTGTTTACAAAACACACAAAACACAATAGTTTATTTTCATTCATTTTGGAGGACTATCCAGGCTGAGTACCTTGACATAAAAGAGAGATCTGGAGCATACATAGAGATGTTTTAAAATGCATAATCTTCATGGGATGCCTCATCTTGTGGAGGCAAAATATCCATGTCAAGGCAAGGTCTTACCACATGGGCAGTGTCTAGTGCCTTATAAGATGGTACTATGATAGAACAAGTGGATCTGAAAGTCATATCCTTCAAGAGAACAATTATCTTGTCATCTCCATAGTTGTGTAGAGAAGCATATCTTAAGTATCTGACCTTCATCTTTTTCTTGTACTTGGAGTCAAATAAAAGTTCTATGAGAGGGTAGATCTCTGTAGTTGCTTCCTTTTTGGCAACCATTGTTTTGGCAATCTTCAACAAGGAAGTCAGGTTGGCATTTTCATCCTTTGTAGCATAACAAGACATTGCTTTATGTTTTGGCTTTTCACATATTTGGCATAAGCAAGCCATGAGAGGCTCTAACCCAAGTATTGGGTAGTGTCTTCTCTCTTACAAGGCAAAAAGAATTGAAATACTTCCAAAGTATAGCCACTTGTTGTAGCAAATAGTAGTGACTAGTTTTCAAACAATGATGCTTCTTCTTACATGCTTCATAGAAGTGGATGAAATAAACATTTTCCAATCAAAACCAGGTCTAGAAAGTCAAAACAAAATTGAATCCACACTTGTACTGAAGTTATTGAAAGCTTCAAAAAACCAGAAATGCTAGAGTAGCATTTTATGTAGCATCATCTTCAAAAACTTGTCCAAAACTGTCAAAACTGAAAAGCTGAACTTGGAGGGCTTGTAGCTCACTCTTCAAAGCAAGGAAAAGAGGGCTTTCTGAAGCAAAAGAAAGCTCATATACCAGAGAAGGTCCAGCACAGAGGTTGGACGAAATGGTGCGCACTTTTGCCCGGGAGAGTTGCTACAGGATGAAACTGAGTTTTGACGATTTCTCCCTCGTTACTAAACCAAATGACTTGAAAAATGGCTCAAAATCTTCGTCTTGAGGTCGCCCATCTACTCCTAAGAGGGCTCAGGCAATGGCGAAGTATGCAGGGAGTATTGAGCAACAGAAGAAATTCGCTGTTTGGAGAATGGCAGCCACCACAGACGTTTTTTCTTCAATTGCTTGCAGGTGGAAGTTCGCCCATACTAGAGGAGTTTCCAGCTCAGAGGGTTTGGGCAATGGTCGTTTGTAGATGGAGAACCAAGCTCTCAAAGATTTTGGGAAGAAAGAGGAAAATGGAGAAGAAGAAGATGAAGAAGAAGATGATGATGTGGCAGAAATGGGCTCAAGGGGGATCAAAGGGCTCTGATACCATGTTGGAATACTGAAAGGAAAGAGTAGAGTTGACACAAATTCAGAATACTTGCTTATAGAATGAAGAAGAAAGAGGTCCTTAAGTAGGCACCTCATACAAGGTCACTGACATCACTGATGACCTCAAAGCTCCTCAATCATCTCCTCAATCTGCTCCTAGATTCACTCAATCATCCTATGTGGCTTTTCCACCACCTAACTGTGCTTGTGGGCACCTAACTATGCCTCTAGCACTCACACATAGAAACATAAGGTGTGCCTGAGGCATACACCTTGAGATATCCCAACAACAACACTATGGAGGGAGTCAGAAGGAAAATAGTCTAAAGGAAGTCTTCCAATGGTTTTACCGAGGCATACTACAGAGGCTGCATGCTAAAAGAAAAGTTGCTAGCTCCAAAATCAAGCTTGCTTTTCTTCTAGCCCAAAAGCAAAGACGAAGACAAGCTCTAGACAATTCAATTACAGCAGAGAGACATAGACAATGGAGGGAATCAAAGATATTTAGAAACCATAAATGGACAAGTAAACATGAATAGGACTCATTTGTAACTTATTGGTGTTATGTCCACATGTTTTCAAACTCATTCAATAGAAATTTTTTTTGTGGAACAAGTGACTCTTGGTGTTATGCATGAAAAGTATTTCTTTTGTGAAACATATGATCTAAACTTAATACAATTTGTTCACAATTTCAATATATTGTTTGTTTCATATTTAACGACACCACTCTATGTAAATGTACAAATCATTTCATCTTCAACTTATTGTTCGTTTATACAAGATCATACCAGATATCAAAGACTTTGTACAAATCAGTTCAAATTTAATATAATGTTTGTGCTATATTTGATGACTAAATCCTATTTCTCCCAGGGCCTGCCGATCAGAACTCTCTTTTTGATCTTGATTGGAGTCTTTTTCTTCTTTATTGGCTTGATGTCGACTGTCTGTTTATCAATGCTTGCCTCTGTTGCTTGTCTGGGAGGCGTATCCTTTTCTTAAGCTGTCTCCACCTGTTCCTCTTCATGGACTGTGTGGCCTGATGCAATCATGGGTGGCTCTCGAAACCTTATGAGCTGGTGTTTTCCATAGCCCTGCAGACATTTGGGCTCCTTAACACCACATGCTAATGCATAAGAAGTGTAAGACAAAAAGTAAGCGGCCCTAGAGGCCTGCTTATTCACATAATCTCCAAATATATCTATGGCAGACAACCTCTCTATCAAAATGATCTTTTCCTTTTGCCATGAAAGAACATGTCCACCTAAAGCCCTGGACAAACATTTTAAGAAGTAAACAATGGCTTCTCCATTGTTGCTCAACTGCCTGTGGTAAATCAAGATCTTGGCACTGCCTAGATCATGAATATAATGAGCTAGGCCTGACATTTTGCGAAATTCAACCGGCCTGCTTTCACTTGATCTTTGGAGGAATGTGTCATCCTCAATTTGTAGCTGCCACATATCAAAAGATTGGAGTGAGACAATACACAACCTACAAAAACAAAGTTAAGCAAAAGTCAAAGTATTTGATTTGAAGTACCTTCTCATTTTCATCAGCAACAAGCAGTTCATCTTTCCAAAGATTTATCCCTCTCCCCTCTTGTCCAGCCTCTTCTTTAGGCTTTTCTGTGTATAGTGCTGAGAGATTCATAGCTTCCTGTGTGAGTTGGAAGGCAGCTTCATCTGGCTCTTGGAACTTTTCAGCCTCTTTGAAACAAAATGTAAGGGCCTCTACAAGATCAAAAATTATTTCCAAAGCCAGTAGTGAATGGTCATCCTCTATGCCAACCTCCTTGTCAAGCCTTGAAGTCTAGGCAATAAGGGAAATGGCATAGTCCTCCCTCAAATTGAACATACACTCTATATCATGGAGGAAAACATAATCTTTTCCACCAATCAAGACACCTGGAAGCATGGGCACTGCATAGTTGCTGCTCTGAACATCAAAATCTTGAACTGGCTCTGCTCCCCTCAGAGTTTTTGTCCTCAGTTGAACAAGGTCAAGAGCAGCCACTTGCAGCCCCTCATCCTGAAGGTTGATATCTTCTTCTTGCTCTGCCATTTCTGTGACCAAAGAAACATCCTCCTTTTCCTCTGCTTCAGATGTGTCTTCTTCTTCAATCTCCTGCCCTTGTTCATCCAAAGACTCCTGACTGAAGACAATGTACATAAGAAATGCCATGGTTTCCTCAAGCACTCTACACTTTCTGGTGTGCAAAGTACAGTTGAATTTATATTGATCAGGCAGGCTGTCAAATCTTCTATTCACATGGTACCTCAGCCTGTCATTGGAGACAATATGATTTATATGCACAAAAACCTTTTCTCCTTCCATAATTCTTCCTGCCTCTGTCAGTTCTTTGAAGGTAACATGTGCTCATGGCACCACAACTCTCAACACCTCCCCTTGGTGCCATAATCCTTTGGCTACTGCAAGGTGGTCAGATGTGAGTTACATTCCATCACCTCCCCTTAGTGCATGCATTGCTACTTAAGGTGGTCAAGTGTGGATTTTACATGTCAATACCTCCCCTGGGTGCTTTCATAGCTACTCTCAGGTGGTCAGGCTTGATTACAAAACATATAGGCAAGGTTGGCAAGGTTTTTGCTTTTCAATACATTCTATTGATGTCACCTTTTGGCTCATGGCTTGATGACGACCTTGTTGTCTTCTTCGCTTGATGCATGATGCTTTGTTCTTCCATGTGCCTTAATGCTTTATGTGTGGATGCCATGCTTCGTGCTATGGTCATCTCATGCACTTGTGCTTTTGGCATGCTTTTTACATCGATGTTTGCATTCATGCTTTGCTTTTTCATTTGTTGCAAAGGTCTTACCAATTGATTTCTTTCAATATTGGCAGTGTCTAATTGCATACAATGATTTTGATCTGACAGGCGCGTAGAGCTCGAAAAGACGATCATTTTTCCTTTTTGGAGCGCATGCAAATTCTTCCTGGATTGCAAGTTATGGCTTGTCGAAGATTCTGTGAAGAAGAGAGTCTTTGATGATGTGGCATAGGGATTCACATGCTGAATTCCATACTGTGCTTAACAAGAGGCTGTGTGCTTAGAAGGCACTACTGGCTGTGCATGCTGATGTGGCTTAACTAACCTTCACTCTAACTTAACCATGGCTATGATTGACCTTACTAGAGTCGTCTTATCTGCCACGTGGCACACTTTCAAGCCAATCTTGACCATTGATCACATAACCCAAGGTAACGAACCTAACTTAGGTAAAGCTCTATCTGCCATGTGTCTTTTTCTGAGGTAGAGATGGCATGGAAATCGTCTGGAGCTCACAGGGGTCGTCAAGGAGAAGGCAAAGGCATCATTAAGGAGAAGGCGAAGGCCATCATCAAGGAGCTTTGCTTTGCTTCTTTGTATGGGCCTTAGACTAGAGTGTTGGCTGGGGCGGGATGTAAGAGCGCTTGGGCACTGTTGGAGCAGGTCGTAGGCTTGAAGACTATGAGCAGAGCATGAGCTGTTGCTATTCCTTCCCATGGCAGAAGGTCGTTCACTGGGATGGTCGTTTGTCGCTTCGTGGAGGCTATCCGTCTTGGAGCTTTGCTTGTTGATGGCCGATGTGGGTGCATTTTGTTGGAGCCGGTTGGCACGACTGAAGCTCTGGAGCATTGCAAATGGAGCTTCTCGGGCCTTTGCGCTTGGAGTCCATCGTGATTACCTACGGGTGGCTATAGAGGTCATCTAGAGAGCCGTTTTAGAGGCGTGTCTCTTGTGGTCGACTCGACTTAATCGGTTAGGGAGTCGCTGTAGTGCTGATTTCGTCAGTCGTTGAGAAGCTGCTGGTTGCACTAGAGCCTTTGGAGGATGGCATTGTTGCTGTCATTAGTAGTTCACTAGGATTGCTTCCATTCCTAGATTAGTTGTAGGCATGCCTTAGGCGCTCATGTTTTTCTCCTAGGTTAGTTTTAGTTTTAGATTAAAAACAAATTCCCATCTCTTGAGAGAGAAATTTTCCGTCCATCCATTTCATGAGAGTGTTTCTTGTGAGAAAGTAGAAGGTCTCGACTCTCCATTGAGAGAGAGAAGGGCAGTTGGTTCATTGAGATGTTCTTTGAGATTGTAAAATTCCTTAAGGTTCAAGAGGCTCTTCTTTCGGTTCTATACTCCGGAGTGAGATAGCTTAAGAAAGCTGCTGCAGAGAATTTTGAGGTAAAGACCTCCATCTACATCCTTTAGTAAGTGCTCATGCAAAGCTCCTTACTAAGCTTCTTGGCTGAGGCAGCACTCCATCAACAGTCTCTACTTCTATAGCTCCCTCTAGCTCGCAACAAAGCACCTCCAAAGTCTATGCTACAGTTTGCTTCACCGATAACTACGAAGTCCTACAGCCCGCTGGTCACGACCTCCACTAGTCTATAGCGGCTCTCCAAGGCTGCCTCCTACTCGCATCTACAACCAGCAAAGTACTTGATTGATATTACTTCAAATGAACCTCCCTTTTATAGGTGATCCATTTGCTTGCTCACATGTGGGATATCTCCTCCATGCCATGTGGCAGCTTTCCCTTTACTCATACCTTTGCTCTACATGTGCTCATGGCACCACAACTCTCAACAAAAGATAGCAAATTAATGAGGTAGAAGTGAGAACCAAATCAGCCACAGGAATTTGCAGCAAAACGCGATGGGAGACCATTTGGAAAATATAAAGCACTCTCCTCGCATTTTGTAGCAAATTCTCCAGTTCTGTTCATGTGCATGTCAAATCAAACACTAGGTTCATCTCAGTGATTCCTGGCCACTATGATCTCATATGCAAGAGAAATGCTGGAGCTGAGTGAAACTTTTCATGAGGAATGTGTCAACAACAGAAATTTGTAGCAAAATGCGATATGGGCTATTTAGAGATTTATAAACCACTCTCCTCGCATTTTGTTGCAAATTTCTAGTTTCTATTCATATCCATCTCCAATCAAATTCTTGGGTGATTTACCACATTCTTGGACAGTATAAATTGAAAATGTAACAAGAAGGGTGGAGCTGAGTGAAGACATTTGGACATCAAAAATCCAATGGATGGAAGAAATATATGTTAAAAGACATTGAAACCAATCTAGAATTCCGACCTTTTTTTTCCTTTTCCATGCTGTTGGAGTTGCACTGGTAAATCTCCTGCTCTTTCACTAGCTTGAACTCTACACTCTAGGTAACCTACTCTAGGTAACCTGGAGATCTGGCAGTGGTAGTAGTCTTCAGGTAGGTTGTAGTCTGGATGGAGTGTGCTGGGTAGGAAAGGATCAGAGAGAAGGAAATGGAAGATGCGAAGGTTGTGGCAGGGATGAAAGATTGGGAGGCAGGGGAGGGAAGAGTGGTTGTGGAATTGATTATGAAATCATGAATGGCACAAGTTCCAAGGCATAAAGTGTACCTTTCACACGTGCCAAATTTCAAACTCCAAGAGATCTGGGTCCCATCCACACGTGTGAAAAACGACTACATTCCACACGTGTGGGATTTAGAAGATGCCTTATTTGTATTTGCACCTATTAATGGTATCCTGTTTCAAACCTCTTGCCCTCCAGTCTTCGCTCTCTTGCCTCCCTACCTCCATTCTCTGCAACATCAGCATCCTGTCTAGTAGCACAGGTTCATCCTTAGCACAGGTTACTCATCAGCAGCACAGCACATCCATAGATAGATTTCAGGTCAGTAACAATGGGTTCTCCCCTTAGTCTCTACAATCTTCTTTCCTACAATAGAAACAATCCATCTTGCATGGAAATGCATAGAGTCAAGTCAAGACAGAGAAATCGTTGTAGGAATCTAGATCTTCAAGTGTGATATTTGCATGTGAGGGTAAAACTGTACTTATGGGTCCTTCCTTCAGTCTGTGCACACTTCTTGCCTTCCATAGACTCAATCCATCCTGCATGGTTATGCAAACACCTTCAAATGACTGAAGGCATATTCCAACATGCTGCCTCATGAATTTGCAGGAAAACACGAGGAGAAGGCCTTAGGAATTTCAAACAGTTATAATCGCGTTTTGTTGCAAATATTGAAATCTTGCTTCATCAACCCCTGTCATTCTGGTTTTGTGACTTCCATATCTATCCATGGCTGTAATCTTCTTGCATAAACGCCATTCATACTGTATTTAGTTGTAGAGATAGAGAAATCACTGTAGGAATGCACCAGCATGTCATTTCAGGAATTTGCAGGAAAACGCGATTTGGACCTGTTTGGAATTTCAAACTCCTCGTATCGCATTTTATTGCAAATTTCTCTATATTGCTTCATCCGCCCCTGTGATTGCCTTTTTTTTGTCAACACATGTTCTCCATGTCTGTTATCTCTTTTCAATCCTTTGTATGCAGTTTTTCAGAGTGATGGCAAGAACCAAGTCAACTGCAAGGAAAGTTGGCAAAGGGCCAGGGCTTGCAGCAACAGCAATTGGGGCAGGTACCAAGAAATTTAGTGTGCCTCCAAAGGGAAGAGCTGCACATGGCAGGAAGGGTAAGCCAATGAGCATGCTCAAGCAAAAGCCCAAAAGATTGAATCATGGTGCAGGTGTGCTAAGGGAGATCAGGAGGCAACAGAAAGCTATAGGCTTTGCAATACCCAAGGCACCTTTTCAAAGACTGATGAGAGAAATTTGTGATAGTTGGAACCTTGGGTTCAGGTGGAATAGAACTGCCATTCTTTCCTTACAGGAAATGGCAGAGGATTACTTGGAAAAATATTTTGAAGATGCAATGCTGGTAGCAGCCCATGCTCACAGGGTGACTTTGATGGCCAAAGACTTCAACACTTTGTCTAGAGTGAGATGGAGGTATGATAAGCTCGTTCATCTTGTGGAATGGCAGGACATAAAGATGGGAGACATATTGCTAATTCCACCTACAAGGAAGTTGAAGGTAGATGAGGTAAAGGTTGTTGAGGTAACGCACTCAAAGAACACCAGAGGGAAGGCTGCTTATGAGGAGTCACTAAAGCAGCAAATAAAAGAAACAAAATTTGTTATAGATGTGGAGACTAGAAAGAAGGAGCTGCAGATACATAGAAGGTTGCAGGAGCTGGGTCCTAATGTAGTTGTCCATATTGAGGATGAAGTTTCAGTGAATGATTTTGACTTGACAAAACAATGCTTAGCAGCATTGGCTCATAAGAATGAGTATTGCTCAGATACTATCATTCTTGCAATGCTCTAGTAAGTGTCTATTATTTTACATTTTTTGCAAATCAATCGTCCTTGTACCTCCTTTATAACCTACCCTAATTATTTTTTGGTCCTATGCAGCATGATGAGAAAGCATGATGAGAAGCTGGCTTCACCCCTCTATATAGCATACAGTCCATATTATTGATCCTGCCATTTCTTCTAAATTAAGAGATGCAAAGGAGACTCCCATTAGTATTTCCAGCTGGTTCAAACATTGTAATTTTGAAGTAATTGATGTTTTGCTACTTCCATACCATAGCAGGTATGTGGGTGACTACTTCTTCCATACCATAGCAGGATTGGGAACTCTTGTAGCCTTTGATTTCCTTATGCTTTTTTCCTTATGCAGTGACCATTGGAGTTTTGTTTCTATTGACATCCAGCAGAAGCAATGCTTTCTATTCAACTCTCTTAAAAACACACATAGAGAGCTGAAATTGTAAGTGTTGTGTGTGCTTTTTGAACTTAAAACTTCATTATTTTGATATCATACTAACTAAATTATACATATTGCAGTTGTATTAGAAGGCTTTTAGATGCATTGGATCACTGTCCTCCCAATGTCTCTCTTTTGGATTCAATAGAGCCAATAAGTCTAGAGGTAAAAAGTCATTCCCTCTACTGATGTCTATTAAATGCTATGTCTTTGAACTTATTGAATAATTTTGTTTTGTGTAGATGCTAACAGTTTCTAACATATCTTTCCAACTGTACAGACACCACAACAAGATGATTCAAGTAGCTGCGGATGGAGAGTGCTGATCAATGCAAAATATCTACTTTCAAGCTACTTTGAGAAGGAACAGCCAGACCTTGTAAGAAAAAATAATTTTCATTTAGCTTGAAGATAATTCATAATGATACAAAGTGTTCTAAATTATCATCTACCATTGCAGATGAAAGAGGATAGCTTCAGCTCAAACTATGTACATAATTTTAGAGCTCATACAATTTGGAGGTTTTTGAGCTATGCCTCCCCCAAACCTATTGTACCAGCTACTGTGGAGCTGGGTGAGAGCTCTAAAGTACAAGAAGGTGTCATACACCTTGATGCCACAAATGAAGCACCTAATGCTGAGGACCAAAAGCCACAGGAGCAATCACCTAGTGCTGAGGAGGAGAAGACACAGGATCAAAGACCTGCTGCTGATGTTGTTGAGGAGAAGGTGGAGCAATAGCAAAGAGATGCTCCTGGGGCAGTGGAGGAGACAATGGAGCAACACCAACATACTGCACAGGACAGGATGGAGCAGCAGAAAAAAGATCCTCCAAAAAATGTAGAGCAGCCTCTGGATCAAGCTGTACATAAATAGAAAATGGATGTCAGAAATATGTTCTACATATTTAAATAAACAATTCTGTACAAAATCTTACTTGATTGAATACAAAACCTTTGTTTATGGAGTCTGTGTTATCTCAATTTTTAAATTTTCAATGTCTTTGCATTTTATTGAGCTCTCTCTTCTTTTGAGCAACTGCAAAAAAGCAATATGAATCAAAGTGGTAAATTAAACTAATAGCAATGCTTAATGAGACTAGGATAAATCAGATGGTGTACCTTTTTGTTGTTGTAGATAAATAAAAAGTCGTTTGAGATAGAACCTTCTGTCTCAAACAGAATATCACTGCGCAATTGAGCTAGGGAGCAACATTCTCTTAATGAGATATTGACTAGCACATCACCATTCTCAACAACATCAATATCAATAAGTTTATTTTCTGCACCAAAAGAATCTTCATCTTGATCCATTGGGACTAGTTTTGTGCCTAGCATTCGACTGCGCTTACTGCGCTTGTAATAGAAAGAGAAAATAAAATTTTGTGATGCAACCATGTACTTCAGTTGCATAGAAGGTTGGACAACCTCACAAAACACTGAACTACATGTCTTCTTATCCCAACCTTTATCCAAAAATTGTGGCATGCATGCTGAATTTGTTGCTTTAACTATGAACATTGTTTTTTAAACCTTCACTGGAAAGGTATTAAACAAGTCCACAAAAACTGTGAGAGGCATGCATAAAGAAAATTTTACTATCCTAGTGGCAATATTGGGCCTCAGAGCTTTCTGTACTTCTGTAAAAAGCTTCGCCCTATATGCCTCTGTAACACTACAATGTGGTGAGGCCAATCCACTGAATTCCATGCCGGAAGGTCTTGTTTTATTAATACACCATGTGTGTTAGCTTTGTCCAGCAACTGATAAAAATGATCAGTAAAAAATATACCCGATTGAGCTAGCTCTGTTGCACATCGACCTTGGTATTGTTGTTCTCCTATCGATCCATGCAGAACATCTATAAATCCCAAAATACAATCGATGTTTTGCCATGTCTCATATGATGAAGGATATAAATCTGAAATAAAACAACACAAGAATGTCAATAAGCTAAGAGAGAAAGCTTCATCTTAAAAATCCATACACCTCGTAAAGAAAAAAACCACAATAGAAAAATATACAATTAGGCCTGTGTTGCGGAAGATTTTTTGGATAGTCTCGCAAGACAAGTTCTTTATCATGTACACGTGCTGAATCAAAATTTCTTTCACGGATATCTTCCCTTTGGTGATTTTAAAATCTCATAGTCTTCCCTTCCACGACGCCAAGAAAATGTTTTTTGTCTGGGGTCTTTTTCTTTTGCTAGGTTGCATGAGCACCCATGCTCCTTTCGAAACACTAAACCTTTCCCAAGTTCCTTCCGTTTTGACTGTACTTGAATTCTCTACCGATGAAATAGAAGAAGCAGATCGACGGGGTAAGGATGTTTGGTATAATTCTGCCTTCGTAGCATTATCATCCATAGAGCGTCTTCCACAAGAACGGCCGTGGTTTTGATTCACCATGGAGATTTTCTGAATCTGTAACAATAGCAAAGTAATGTAACTAAGATAACAATTTGAAGTTTCAAGAAAGAGAAAGTGGGCAGACAGACAGTTGACGAGAAACATCTTACTCTACGCCAAACAGGATCAAGGGAGCAGTTTTGGAAAAGAAAAGCTGCTGCACAATGAGGCAATGGTGTAGAATGGTAGACCTTTCGAACGAAAGGCGGCACAACATTTCAAAGTTCAAAGGAAGGTGGAAGTGGGAAGGCCCTTGTCAGATAAAATGTCAGTTTAGATTCTATCTTCTTGTCCAAAGATCTTGTGAGAATTAAAAACCAATCTCCACATTAATGTAGCACGCTTGTACCTACATAAAGTATTGTTTCTTTTTTCTATTTTCTCTTATTTTCGTGAATTTTCAACGTTACGTTGGCCCTCTATTGATTGGTTGAGAGCTTATTTTTCCAAACCGTAAAAGGCCCCAAAATGAGCTCCCTTTTTTCCTAATGCATGCACTCGACTTGAAGCGACATGAATTGGAAGAATCAATCCAGAAGCTCATTGAAAGCAAACAAGATTTGGAAAGGTCTATCTGTGGCCAAGTTCAACGTGCTATGGAGAAGGAATGACAGAAGTCGATAGAACGAGTACAAAAGTTGAAGGGAACACCTTTGGGACTGAAGGAGGGGAAAGACAATTGCAATTTATGGATGCATTGTCAACCAATAGTGGTGCCTGAAAGAGGAGAATATGGGCTGCAAGCTTAGTTCCCCAAATTTTCAATGAGATTCTTACTCCAAAATATTTGTGGTGTTGCATTGTTTCCACTAAGACTCATTTGTACTCTACTTTAGGAATTTCATGGAGGATGTGATGGGAACAATGGAAATAGATAATAGTGATCCTTCATATGTTTTAAGAAGTTTAATAAAGCCAAGTGATGTCATGGAAGTGTTGAAGGACCCTAGATAAAAAGGGCTACGTGAACAAGTTGCTAGAGAGATAAAGAAGGATTTCAAGGGCCTCATGCAAGCAAAGGAGGTGCTTGGAGCTTGTGATGCTTCTAGTGTAAGTCGTGAAGCTTACAACTTTGTTTTTAAAATTTTCAAGTCTACTATTGAGGAAAAGTATAAGATATCTACAATGCCATTGCCAACACTGTAGTCTGTAAGACTTGCACGTCAAGAAACAAACCAATGTGCTAGAGAAAAGCTTGGCGGATACCATTGTGTAAGTGGCACAATGACTTGGAAGACTAAAAAGAAATCTAGCATCCAAACGTTTGAGATGAATGCTTTCAATAATGTTTATGTGGATGTAGAGAATTTGTAGAGAGCCATGGTCAAATTCTATGGGATGAGAGAAGAAGGTAAGAGAAATTCCCTCTTCACATTCAACTTTATTTCTTCTCATTTCTATATCCTTACTGTATTTCTCTTTCATTGTATAGATGGCAAGCTAGTATTTGTTATAAAAATGGATGAAGCTTAGTTGGTACACATCATCATTGAGCATTATTTGCACTCCTTTTGCCCCTCCACCTAGATCAAGCCATATCTCTTGATCTAGGAAGAATTTGAAGGTACTCCAAAAAGGAAAGTCACTCTTTTTTCGTGCTCTACGCGCTCGTCACATCACATGCACATTTCAACGCAAGTTACACTCACATTTGAGCCTCGCCGACAAAACCACTTCATGCACATTTGCCTCTACATCGACGCATCTAACCCAGCACTTAAAAAGAACAAAAGAAAAGGAATTATTTGCTATTATTTCATTGAGATATAGATCTAGATCAGAGTAGACTAGATCGCCATAGAGGGGATGCTTTGAATTTCCCCAAGTTTCCAATCTAAGCCATGCCCGAAATTCCCGACTAGTACCATATGCTCACATATGGTTTCACATCATTACATTACATGAAACCTTACATTCATCAGTTCAGTGAGTAGACTTCAGAGTTTAGAGGCATTGTAGATTGTTTTAGTGGGTAGATAGCATTTGATTTCACACACACATGCCACCATTGTAAAGCCTATTCGGCTATCTCATGGTATCGTGCACATCATTTCAGCCTTGTAAAGCCTCTTAGCTATTCTCGGCATCATTGCCACAAGCCTTGTAATATAGATCAAATTTTATATACTATAGTTCTATCCTCATAGACGGTACAAAGATTTCACTTGGCATAGTCAGTGTATTTGCAGTTGATTGATACAGAGATCTTCATGACACTTTTGAGTACACTTCTTGCACCATGTCAACTAGCAACCTCAATTTGGAGGCATCTGCTAAGTTAGACAACTCCAATTATGGTACATGGAAATATCGAATGCAGACCATTCTTATGCTTTAGGACAAATGGGAGTATGTCGATAGGTCTACACCTAGACCATTGGGCAATCCAGCCACTAGTAGCTCTACTCCATCTGTTGTCATAGCACTAGCAACAGGATCTACAATGGCATCTATAGCTACACAAATAGTTTCTGCACCAGTAGCAAATCCTGCCATTGCCCAAGCTTAGGCAAAATGGGATAATAAAGACAAGTACGCCTATCACCTGATCAAGCAAAGTCTGCAAGATGTCATGCTAGGACAACTCAACATAGTCAAGGCATCAAAAGAAGCATGGGATATGTTCGCAGCTCTCTATGAGTCCAAGAACACATCTAGGATTCTCACCCTGAGAACCAGATCAACCAGAGTTTTCGCAACAGTAGTGAAACTGGTCATGCTTATGTACTCCGCATAAAAGACTACAACAATCGACTTGCAGCAGCAGGAGAGACTATGAACCCTGCAGTAATGGTTCAAGTCATTTTTAATGGACTAGGAGAGGGATACGAGAATCTAGTCCAGAGTATTGCCATCCAATGGCAAATTCCAGCACTAGAAGAACTTCAGTCAGTTCTACTTGGTGAAGAACTCAAGACTCAAGCTATTCAAGCACGTAAAGGTCATTCTAATGATCAGGCATTCACAGCTTCAAACAGAAGCAGAGGCAGAGGCAAAGGCAGAGGTAGATCATATCACAAAAGTGGTATCAGCAACAAAGTCAACATCAACATCAACATCAGCATTAGCATCAACATCATCCTCAGCAACATCAGAATCAGCAAAGAGGAAATCATTCCAATCGAGGAAGATTTCAAGGACAAGGGAATGCATCCACCAATGTGTCAAACATTCAGTGCAACTACTATCACAAGTTTGGACACTATGAAAGAGATTGCCGCAAGAAGCAATACGACCAAGGCGGTCAATCCAATAGTAATCGAGGGAATTCTCGAGGCAGAGGAAATCATCGTGATGGACATTCTAGTCACAGTCATTTTGCAAATGAACATGGGAATATGTTTCTTTCAAGCAAGGAAATGCATCAGACTGATACAGTGTACCTAGACACTGATTTCAATCCCAAAGAGGATTACAGCTATCAAGTCGACCAAGTGGAACAGAATCCTTGGTATATCGACAGCGATGCATCATCTAACATGACAAATCATCAGGAATGGTTCACAAAAATGAAGCCATTAGAAGGACAAAAAAATGTCATCTACACAGCAGACAATACACCAAATCTAGTTCAAGGGATAGGCGTTATCCCTATGAACAATTTCACTGGTACAAAGGATTAGTGAAAGATGTGCTCTATGTTCTGAAGCTCTCAGCAAAAACCTCTTGTTAGTAGGTCAAATGATGGAACACAATTACAAAGTTATCTTCGACGGTGATGAATGCACTATCAGATATAAATCCAAAAGATGTCAGCCACTAGCAAAAGGTATCAAGGATGCTTATACAGAATGCTAGCTATAGTACCAGATAAGCATGCCATGTCATCTCAACTGCAACAGATGCCACTATTTGCAAAATAGCACAAGAGATATGGTCATGTCA
Organism: Dipteris shenzhenensis; assembly: GCF_047967505.1. Taxonomy (NCBI): domain Eukaryota; kingdom Viridiplantae; phylum Streptophyta; class Polypodiopsida; order Gleicheniales; family Dipteridaceae; genus Dipteris; species Dipteris shenzhenensis. The sequence goes on from NC_141600.1 coordinate 16,027,771, forward strand.
ACTTCAAGTACTTGTTAGATCTTAGGAATCAGAATATGGCAATTGGGATTCTGAAGCTACAGTTTCTTGGAAAAGTTTGTGAAGCATGCTGCTTCGGCAAACAAAAGCGAACCTCTCGTGCATGAGGTATTCTTGATTTAATTCATACAGATGTATGGGGATATGCCCAGGTCCGCAACATCAATGGTTCACTTTACTACTTGACTTTCATAGACGAGCTCGATGTTAAGAATGCATTTCTCAATGGTTATCTAGACGAGGAAATCTACATGCAACAACCAGTAGGTTACGTTGAACCAGGAAAGGAGAATAAGGTTTGCCATCTTAAGAAAAGTCTCTACGGCTTAAAACAAGCACCCAAAAGTTGGTACAGTAGAATTGATAAGTATTTTGCTAATCTGGGATACATGAAGTCCAATGCAGATCATACTCTCTACTACAAATTTCAAGGGGAAGACATTACTATTGCACTTTTGTACATAGATGATCTGATTATGATAGGCAACAAGGATAGCTTCATCAAAAAACTGAAACAAGACTTATCTACAAAGTTCGACATGAAAGATCTTGGACTTATGCACTATTGTCTTGGAATTGAAATCTAGAGAGATTCATATAGCACATTCATGAGTCAACTCAAGTATGTTGATAGTCTCCTAAAGAAGTTTCATATGGCAGATTGCAAGATTGCAACCACTCCCATGGAATAGAGTTTGAAACTTACTAAAGATTCAGAAAAGCCTACAGTCAATTCACGTCTAGCACAGTTTATGGCAAATCCAAAACACTCTCACTAGAATGCAGCCAAAAGAGTCTTGAGATACATCAGAGGTACAAGATAGTTTGGGATAGAATATAGAGGAAGTCATCCATGGTTGCATGTGGATACTGCTGGAGATCATGAGACCAGGAGATCGACACAAGGATATGCATTTTTCCTTGGTCAAGGTGCTATATCATGGTTGTCAAACAAACAGCCAACTATTTCTTTATCTTCGACTGAAGCAGAATATAGAGCACTCACTATAGGTGCATGTGAGGCTATATGGCTCAGAAGACTATTATCAGAAACAAATTACTTTGATGAGTCAAAGCCAACAACAATATACTGTGATAATCAATCGGCTCAAGCATTGGCCAAGAATCCAGTATATCACTCCAGGACAAAGCACATTGATGTCAGAGAGCACTTCATTAGAGAAAGAGTATTACTTCATGACATCACACTATAGCATCGTGATAGCAAAGAGAATGTTTTAGACATCTTTACCAAACCACTCGGTAAAGAGCTTTTCAAGAAACACCAATTAGCTCTTGGTTTGATGCAGAGGAAGGACATTCCCATTAAAGGGATGTGATGGAATGTAATGCTCAGTCCTTCTTCGATTCCCCAGAATCATCATCTTGAGGGAAGGCCTACTTCATGATGTTGATCTTGAGGGAAGGTGTTGAGAGTTCACGCTCAACATCATGTGATCATGTGCGCATAGCACCATCATGTGATCATATGTGCATAGTAACCCTAACCCTAAAAGGGCTTGTATATATTCTATTTTTTCAACTAAATCTAGTGTACAGTTAGTCATTTGTGCTGTGCTCTCTAGCTGTGCCGTCTCTCCTCATCTCCACTCTTCTCCTCTCCCCTCTTCATATTTTAACACCTATTTCATTAATTTTGGACTTTTTGTGTTGTTTTTGGACGAAGCCCAAAAATCCTTCCCAAATGAAAACTTTACTTTGTGAAAATATCCTTCCCAAATAAAAATTTTACTTTCTGAAAATAGTCTTCCCAAATAAAAAGTTCACTTTGTGGCACTATCATATTCACATAAAAATATTGTTTTTTCAATCTATATTTTTGCACCAACATGCAAGAATTTGAAATAATCCTATATTAGAAATTCTAGCTATATCTAAGTTATTTGTTAATTTAATTATTTTTAATATTTTTCCTTGACGTTTTTCCTTGACATGATAAATTTATAAATCCATGAAAGGAGACTTAAATATTTCATGAAAATAACATTGTCACTTGCAATATGCACAAAATTTTTAAAACTTTTAATAAATAGAAAAAAGACATGATGCCATAAGACCCAAGTTTTGTATTGAACCAAAGAGGTATAATAGCAATTATAGCTATTATTATATGATTACATTGAGAGACATTTCTCTCAGCTACAAGATCCAATTAGCCATATGCTAATCTCTCTCTCTCTCTCTCTGTCAAGCTCGCCCGCTCACTCTATCTCTCTCTCTCTCACACACACACACTGAGTCTCTCAAAGTCCTCTCTGATATCATTCACGCTCTCATAATCTCTCTCTCTCTCTCTCTCTCTCTCTCTTCAAGCTCTCCCGCTTGCTCCATCTCTCTCTCACACACACACTGAGTCTCTCAAAGTCCTCTCCGATATCATTCACACTCTCATAATCTCTCTCTCTCTTTCTCTCTCAGACTGTATCTTTCAAGACTCTCTCTCTCTCTCTCTCTCTCTCTCTCTCCCCCCCACACTCTCAATGACTTCCTCTCACTCATAGTGACTCATGACATGATCTCATAATCTCTCTCTCTCTCTCTCTCTCTCTCTCTCTCTCTCTCTCCCTCTCTTAGAGGATACTAAATGTATCACTATGAACTCTTTTAACTCTCAACAATTCAAACAAATTTCAAATTTCTCCCTTAACTCTAAATTTGAAATTTACACGAAGATCGGTTTTAAAACCGATCTCGATGGAGGATAGGAAAAAAAAGTTTAGTAATTGGTCTAGAATTCAAATTTTGGAAAAATTTGAATTAGTTTTTTGAAGTTTCTCTAATCTTAAAGCTTTTTGTACAAGCTAAAGTTTTAAATATTATGCAGGTAAATTTGGGGATGCTAGCATTTATATTGTACCTAAATTTGGGGTTACATATTTGTCTAATTTTCTTTAGTAGAATGGAATCTATTGTTATGCTTAACTTTTAATAGAGGATGGGGATAAAGGTGAAGGTGAAACCCTTTGCCCTTCATCCCCTTAACCAAGATCTGTTTTAAAACCGATCTTCGGTTGAGGGAATGAAGGGAAAAGGATTTCAACCTCATCCTCTAATTCTTTATCTTGGAATTCCGTACAAGCACAATCATATAGATACACAAGGAACATGCCCTTTTTTGACGGAAATGCCGACCTTTTTTACACTAAAAAGTTTTTTTTTGACGGGCGCAAAAAAGTCGCTATTAGCATCAGAAAAGAATGGTCGCTATATAAGCGTCGCTATATAGCGACACTAATAAACATTGCTATATAGCGACACTGGTAAACGTCGCTATATAGTGACACTGGTAAATGTCGCTATATAGTGATGATTAATAAAAGCTAAGAAAAAACATTAGTGGGGCTAAACAGGGCCACAGCAAGCCCTGTTTTGCCCCACTAATGTTTTTTTTAAAGTAATTCAAAAGAATGTTGTTTGTTACAAAATTTCCTTTGTGAAAAGGGTGATATGAAATTGCTCAAACGAGCTGCATATACATGTCAAAGATATACAACATTGTTTGTTACAAAATTACCCTTTCGAAAGAGAGGAGAAAAGAAGAAAAGAGGGGAAAAAAGAGAAAAAGACAGAAAGCATATGCTTATGAAAAGAAGAGAAAAGAAAATGAAAGAGAGGAAATAAGAGAGGGAAAAAGAAGAGAAAGAACAGAAAGGAAGAGGGGAAAAGAGAAGGAAAAAAGAGAGGGGAAAAGCATATGCTCATGAATAAGCATAAGCATATGAGCATAAGCATAGGCAAATGCATATGCTTATGAAAAGAATAGAAGAGAGGATGAAAGAGAGGAAATAAGAGAGGGGAAAAGAAGAGAAGGAAGATGAGAAAAGAGAAGGAAAAAAGAGAGGGGAAAAGCATATGAGCATATGAGCATATGCTCATGCATAAGCATAAGCATATGAGCATAAGCATAGGCAAATGCATATGCTTATGAAAAGAAGAGAAAAGATAGAAAGAGAGGAAATAAGAGAACGAAAAAGAAAAGGAAGAGGAAGAAAGAGGGGGAAAAAGAATGAAAAAAGAAAGGGAAAATAAAGAAAAGAGAGGAAAAAAGAGAAAGCATATGCATATGCTTATGCATGAGCATATGAGGCACATATGCTCATGCATAAGCATAGGCAAATGCATATGCTTATGAAAAGAGGAGAAAAGATGATGAAAGAGAGGAGATAAGAGAGGGGAAAAGAAGATAAGGAAGAGGGAAAAAGAGAGAAAAAAGGAGAGGGGAAAAGCATATGAGCATATGAGCATATGCTCATGCATAAGCATAAGTATATGAGCATAAGCATAGGCAAATACATATTCTTATGAAAAGAAGAGAAAAGAGGATGAAAGAGAGGAAATAAGAGAGGGGAAAAGAAGAGGAGGAAGAGGAAGGAAGAGGGGAAGAGAGAATGAAAAAAGAGAGGGAAAAAGAAGAAAAGAGAGGAAGAAGAGGAAATAAGAGAGGGAGGGAAAGAGGGGGGAAAGAGGGAGGAAAAGAGAAAAAGAGGGAAAGAAGAGGGAACAAGAGAAGAGAGGGGAAGAAAGGGTTCCTACGCCCATCACTGTAGCTAGCGCTTAAAGCGCTAGCTGCAAGCCAATGCAAATAATGAAAACAAAAAAAGGAAAAAAGAGGAAGCACTTTCTTACCTAGAAAAGTCTTGCTCGGTGTTTCGTGGACTGCCTGGCCCTACAAAAGAGAGGAAACATACCATTTTTTAGATAACTAGTTAGAGGAAGGAGGAGTTTAGAGAAGCAACTTTCCAAAGGGATTGGATTGAGGAGACAAGCATAAGCCTACAAACAAGGAGAAAGCACCGAAAGGAAGGGAAAGAGGAGAAAGAGAAATACAAAAAAGAAGAGCAAATCTCGTTTTTTGTCCTTAATCTCTGAAAATCAAGCATGAAAATTAGCACATAGGCTTAGCAATGCAAGAGAAACATGCTTCAACACCATAAAATGAAATCTTACAAAAAATGAACCTACATTGGTTAAAGAGACACACCTTCTTGAAAAACTTCCTTTCACACAAGTGGAGAGGGAGGAGGGTGGAGAGGGAGAACAAGAGGGGCTTGGTAGGGTTGAGGAGTGTGGGGAATAGAGGAAAGTGAGATCACCGAATATAATCTTGGAGGAGAGAATTTTGCTTTCTCACAATAGAGTTATGAAAGATGGCATCGTGCGGGGTTTCAGGTTTTAGTCCCCCAGCATCGCTATATAGCGACACTGGTCAGTTGTTATATAGTGACACTTATACCCTAAAAGTGTCACTATATAGTGACCTTTAGGGTATAAGTGTTGCTATATAGAGACACTTATATCCTAAAGGTCACTAAAAGTGTCACTATATAACGACCTTTAGGATATAAGTGTCGCTATATAGCGACACTTATACCCTAAAGGTCGCTATATAGCAACACTTATATCCTAAAGGCTATGATATAGTGACACTTATACCCTAAAAGTGTCGCTATATACTTATACCCTAAAAGAGTCACTATATAGCGATGAAACAGGGCAAAGCGTCGCTATATAGCGATGATTCAGGGCACTTGATCTAAGAAGAGAGGGAAGGAGCTCATGGGTGGCTATTTTTTGGATCTTAATGGATTTCCTTGCATTTTGTGTTGTGATTTTGGAGGTGTGCAGATGGAAGGGACGAGTGGAAGCTTGTCGGATGATGCACCAATGCTCGGGAGTGCAGAGTGGCTTATGGAGAGGTTGTATTGTCATTGCACTCATTGCAAGCGAGAAGTATGGCATCAATGCCATATTGTCATGTGCCACTTGAGGATGTATGGGGAGGAGCCCAAACTAGTACCCACCATTGGTGGTGCACGTGGTGATGGATCATCGGAAAGTCAATGCTATTTGAGTTTGTGATTAATATTGCCTGTGCACACGACATGAAATCTTGAGAGAAGATCTTATATTTACATGAAATCTTGAGACAAAATGAGGAGGGTGGCGAGGGTTGTGTGCATATACCTTTACACTTTGAGAAGGAGTATGGCTTATGGAGAGGTTGTATTGTCATTGCACTCATTGCAAGTGAGAAGTATGACATCAATGCCATATTGTCATGTGCCACTTGAGGATGTATGGGGAGGAGCCCAAACCAGTACCCACTGTTGGCGGTGCATGTGGTGATGGATTATCGAAAAGTCAATGCTATTTGAGTTCGTGATTAATATTACCTGCATACACAACACGAAACCTTGAGACAAGATTTTATATTTACGCGAAACCTTGAGACAAGATGAGGAGGGTGGCAAGGTTGGTGTGCGTATACCTTCACACAATGAGAAGGAGTATAGTCTCCCGGATGTGCCAAATGATGAGGAGGGTATGGTGGACATAATGGATTCTATTTTTAGGGGCAATGCATGTGATGTTCGAGTCTGAGGCCATGTACATGGTACCTTTGATAGAGAAGTTACAGATCTTATGGGCAGGAGTGTGGGTCTGATATTTCCAGAGCTTCTAGACATACCAATGACATTTTTGTGTGGAACACATCGATTGAAAGAGTCACACATGATTGTGGAGTCATGGCTAACTTCACACAAGATAGCCTAGCAAGTGCTTCGGATACCAATCTTCTCTCCTCACAGCTGGATTATTGTGGGACCATACACAAAATCTATGAAATTGATTTCAAACAATTTAGTATTTTCATTCTTGATGTAAAATGGTTTAGAACTATTTATGATGGTCTTTGTTCTTCCCGAGTATTGTGAGCAGGTGCATACTAATGATTTAATTAATTGAATCTTTTGTTTTTAAATATCAATTGGTACATGTACTTAAGCATAGTTTCATATAATTGATGGCATTTGGCACCCATGTTCAATATAGGTGGTTTTTCATCCGGATCGTTCTGATCCAAGATGGTGGTACGTGATCCAAGTTGCACCACGAAGTAAGCAAATTTTTGAAGATAGAGATGTGGATATGGAGATGCCACTACCAATGCCAGATCCAATTGATCCAAATGGATTTAGAGAAGAAGATGAAGATCACAATATGAGCCAAGAGAAAGATGTGCATAATGACATCATACGGGAGGAAAATGGAGATCATGATATTGAGGAAGAAGATGATGATCATCAAGAATCACCCGAATTTATTGAAGAAGATGATCAAGTCTATGGTGAACGTACGATGCCAGAGTACAATGATGATATAGGAGATCAACTCAGTATAGAGTTGGAGATGAGCCTTGGCGACTATAACTGAAGTAGAGCCATTGAGGCACAACAACACAAAGCAACTATAGATGCGCTTGATAGATGCGCAAAATAGCGGGTGCATCTATAGGCATTGCTTGAATAGAGAAATTATGGGCGCGTCTAATAGCGTATCTATTTGCGCGTCTATTAGCATGTCTACACTAAGAAAATACAGTCCCGCCGTCTAGCACTGCACGTCTATTAGCATGTCTAACACTGCATCTAATAGCGCATCTATTTGCATGTATATTAGCGCATCTATTAGTGCGTCTACTTTGAGAATTAGATGCATATTTAGATGCAAAATAGAGAATACAAAAAGTAAGATTTTGGTATATATCAAACATTGCCCATGATTACCAAAGCACATAATTTTAACAAAAACGTCAATGCTTTTTTGCAAACCCACATATACAATAATTAAGTGAGGTGAGGAGAATGAGACAATATGTAAAATAATTTTGCCAATATCAATGATGCAATTCAATCTCATCCTCAATGAGATCAACCCTTGCCAAACTATCTACTTCAAAATCCAAAGAAGTGTTTAAATCTACAAATACATTCAACCCACTACTACTTGTGCTACTCATGTGCTCATCGAAATCAGCATCACCAATGGTAGGCTCGTTCTCACGGGTAATGGCCTCAATATCTGTATCTCTTATCTCATGATCATCCTCCTCTCTTGTATCACGGTCATCATCACCTCCATGGCCATGATCATCCTCCATACGCTCCATATTAGTAAATGTACTATACATCACTTTGGTTATCCACTATTGGTTGATAGACAACCTAATTCAAACACAAATACAATCATGTTATTTTCGTTGCATTGAAGGTATCAAATACTTAAAAGTGAGTATTTTTATATGTGTGTATAGTACCTGTTCACATTGTTGCGGTAGTACTAGTGTGTCCTTCTTACTTTGCCAAAACTTTGTGGAGTCAACAGTTACAAAGCCACTTGCATGGCGTTTGATTGTTGCATTAGGGCCTCTTTCCACCACATCCTTAAACCACTTTACATCCAAAACATACACAAAGAAGCATCGAAAGTCAAGCTTAATAATACCTTGGATTATGCCACAATAATCATCCATGGCTCCATTGGCTCCCTCAAAGCTAGCAATGATGCCGCAATCTTGTGTGTTTCTCTTATCATCAATCCATTGTGTTTCAAAATGCTTTCCCTCACACCATATAGCATTGAACATAGCACACTACACCAAGACAATCAATTAAATAAGCAATCTAAATTATTGAAAGCTCCTAACTTATGCATAACATTCTATATACCAACCTTGCTCATGCATCCCCTAGCATACTCCCATTCTTCCATTGTGATATGCATCCCCTCATCTTTCTCTGCTTTCTCCATTTTGTCAAGTAGCCAATCCACATGAATATCCTTTGAAAGTGCTCTTAGATACAGAGGGTATGGCACATGAGATCCGTGGTGTGTATGAAAGAGGGCCCTTTCTTCTTGTCTTCTTGCCTTTGCATCCTCGTATCTTGTCACCCATCTTTTCATCACATCACCATTAAGCATGCAATAGAGGTTGATATTATTAAGCAACTCCGTGTCTATTACTTTGTTGCGTCCTTTCCCTTGAGGCACAATAGAGGTCATCCTTAGGTCTTCATCATCTCTCCATAGTCATGGGAGAGAGCTATCCACATCAACAAGAAACTCAAAAATATATACAAGTGACTCTTGTACCAACCAACTCTCGGCCATGCTACCTTTGGGGCTTGCATTTTGTCTCACAAAGCCCTTCAAGGTCTTTATGAAGCACTCGAGGAAGAACAACCATTGTGCATGTATAGTACCGTATATAGCAATCTCATCGACCAAATGCACTATGAGATGTAGTTGGTGAGAATAGAATGTGGAAATGTCTCCTCCACTAAACAAACCACCTTTGACATAACTTGAGCATTCTCAAGCGTGGTGGGATCTATTTTCTTTGAGCTCACATACCTAGAAATGAAAAAGTATACCATATTAACAATATGAACACCTTGCATGGAGCATTGATACACATCACATTTTGTATCATGTAAAGTACCTCACAAGCTTGCCCATCTTGTAAATACAATCCTTCACATCCTTCGATGCACTACAAGAAATGCTAGTAGGTAGTATGAATTGAACACACAAGGAATGGTTGATTAGTTGCTTCTGATTCACTCAAAAATTTGAAAGGAAAAAGATGCTATGCACATAAAATACTTACTTGGAGCATCTTGTGCCAATCATGAGATTTCAAGGCATAAAATTGCAACATATGCGGGTGTGGCACTGCATCATGTATCAAATTAAAACGGGATCATAACTCAAACATAGGAACACCCATAGGTATCTCAATCAACCTTAACTCTTTAACACTTACCATGTTTACGGTCACATCCCATTCTCCATACTTTGAGATGTGATTGAGTGTAATCCTGCACGCACGATACATGTTTCCTCAACATTGATCACACATACATTTGATTTTTTGCTCCAACCACATTTCGTGATGGTGGATACGGAGGGATTCATCCTCACTCGAGCTACTTGTTGAAGATGAAGGAATCCTACAAATAAACAACCCAAAAATTTACTCTTGTATCGAATATTTAATCTTAAAACTCTGTGGTGCATCTAATACCGCATCTAAAACTGCATCTGTTCTATGGTTCGTGTCTATAGGCATGTCTAAAACTACATCTATTCTGTGGTGCGCATCTATAGGTGCATCTAAACCGTGTTGTATATGCACAATTAAATGGGCATTCAGATGCGTATATAGATGCACAATTAGACGCGCTTTTAGATGTGCTTATAGACACGATTTTCAAACCTACTTTTAGCATGCTTGCTTTTCTTCACATACTTTTAGTGTCACGCGGCTTGCTTTGCTATTAACAGACACAGTTTCGAGCATCCACACTTATCTCCAAGCACCCACACTTATCTCTAGGCTTACACAATCATCTCCAAGCACACAAGAGAAGAGGGTGAACAAGGAAGAGAAGAAAGAGAAGCAAAGGGTGAACAAGGAAGAGAAGAAACAGAAGCAGCTTTGAAGAAAGACAAGAAGCTTCCATACCTCTATCCAAGGTAAGTCTCTTTATGGTTGATCTTCTTTGAAAGTTTCTCTCTTTGGATTCATCCTTTGTCGTATCCAAGAAACGATAGTGCTATGCTTTTCTGTCAAGCGCATGTCCTTTTCAAGTTTTTAGAATAGTCCGTCTATCGGAGCGCGTCTATAGATGCATCTGAGAGTGCATCTAAGAGTGCGTCTATAGACACGTCTACTCTGTTTTTGGAAACAAATAGCCGCATCTATAGATGCATTGTTATACGTGAAGATAGAGCGCTTTGTTATTTTTCCCTAGCCTGGCCTTCCCTTCCCTCCCTTCCTTTCCCCTCCCTTCCCTTTCCTTTCCTTTCTCTTTCCTCTTCCCTTTCCCTTTCCACTTGCACTTCCAAGAAAAGGATTGCATTTTGAATGATGAATAAGTGATTGCATGAATGAAGAAAGGGATTGCATGAATGATGGGAAGGGATTGCATGATTGAAGAAGGGGTTTGCATGAATGATGGAAAGGGAAAGTATGATTGAAAAAAGGGATCGCACTCTATATTTTCCTCTCTTTTTCCTTCTCTCTTTTATCCTCTCTTTCCTTCTCTTTTCATCTCTCTTTTTCTCTCTTATCTCCTCTCTTTTTCTCTCTTTTTTTCTCCTCTCTTTTCCTCTATTTTCCTCTCTTTCTTTCTCTCTTTTATCCTCTCTTTCCTTCTCTTTTTGTCGTAATTTTTCTCTCTTATCTCCTCTCTTTTTCTCTCTTTTTTTCTCCTCTCTTTTCCTCTCTTTTCCTCTCCTTTCTCCTCTCTTTTATCCCACTTTGAATTTCAACCAAAAAAAATTGTGTTTGTATGTGTCATGCATGCATGTGTGCATTGTTGTGAAGGGAATAGTCACAAGAGAGTGCACAATATCAAGAAAATTTTCTACCATAAATCATATGCAAAGTGATGACCTTTTCATCAACATATATCTATTCTCAACGTCAATGATACAACTTGCTAAATAGGATCAATCCAATGGAAAAAGTGCATGTGCGAATCCAAAACCATGGCTAGCAATTGAAAACCTCAAGTCATCATGGATGCTGCCATGTAGGCATTGAATCTTGAAGTCAATCAAATCCTGAGCCATTTGGGAGAAGATATTTGAGTTGAGAGTCTCTTCAAGACACTGGTTGTCCAATCTTGCAATTATACCAAAGCATAGAACACAAGCTTTGCAGCAACAAGATTTTGCACTCGCAAAATACGTGAAGCAAAGTCTCCTTAGAGGTACTTAAGGGGAAATGAAGTAACTTACTCAAAGAAATGCGAATTCAACTAAAAGCACCCACTGTAGTTGGAACCTCTATAGCAATCCCAACTGCTAGATAAGATCACATATGATTACAACCAACCCCCTTGAGGCAATTAACATCTCTCCCAATAGATATACCAGCTCCCATCATGCCATCCACACCCAATTTCTCTCTCTCACTCTACATATATATATATATATATATAGAGAGAGAGAGAGAGAGAGAGATTAGGTTTGTGTGGGGGTTGGGGGGGGAGGGTTATGTGTAAATGATTTGCCTTTTGATCAACACCAAATTGTTGCTCAACTACTTGAATCTTTGATAAAGAGAGCATAGGTATCTTGAGAATACTGTTGCCATTGCATTACGGATTTTTCATCTTTTAAAAAAAAATGAAAGTAGTGTGGATTGGTATGACCTGTCAATGCATCACCACCCGTTTGTATGAAAGGTAGAATGAAGCTCTTCCAATCATACATTCTTTCGAGCCTCTCACATACTGTACTTTCCTTACGACCACCAACTTGCCTACCACATCTTCTTACCAAGTCATCTATTGTCTCCACATCCTTGCATTTAAGCTCCCTTGAGACTGTGCTAAAAACCTGATCGATATCCTCATGTGTATGCCCAACATACAAAAATCCACATTCGACCTCATTGAAGATTCGATGAGCAACTAGCATGGAGCAGAATGCAAACATGAGTACATTCTTATTTTCTCGCCAAGCTTGTATTCTCAAAGTCAGTGGTAGGCGACCTTTGGTCTCCAATACCTCGATCAAGGTATAAGCTCCAATGAAAATCACACACGAGCACAACCGAGCCAAGCCAATACCTCGATCGAGGTACTGGGCTTTTTCACCGGACCGAGCCTCTACCTCGATCGAGGCTTGCTGGCAAGCCACCTATACATGCCACATCTACCTCGTTCGAGGTATCGTGGCAATCCAGCTCAACCTCGATCGAGGTCAGGTGGCATGTCCAGCATACCTCGATCGAGGTATGTGCCATCCGATAGGGCAGCCAACAGGGCGGATGACATACCTCGATCGAGGTATGCTGGACACATGACTTGGCATCCCGCTTCTATCAACATACCACGATCGAGGTATCGTGGCATGTCAAAACCTCCATCGACGTGGATGTACCGAGATGTATGGGCATGTCACAATACCTCGATCGAGGTATTGTAGCATGGCAATACCTCGATCGAGGTAAATGTACCGAGATGTATGGGCATGTCAAGAATACCTCGATCGAGGTATCGTGGCATGCCAATACCTCGATCGAGGTAGATGTGCCGAGATGTATGGGTATGTCAAGAATACCTCGATCGAGGTAGCTAAACCCTAATTTTTCTTATAAAAGGAGAGCGACCCCCCTCATTCCGCATACCTCGATCAAGCTCCTCCTCATCCACCGATTTTGGATTTGCGGGACTTCGACGGAATTGCGCGAGCGATGGAGAGCCACCAACGGACATCGACGGAGATGGACGGGGAGCGGGAGAGTCCAGGTAGGGTTTTTTTTTATGTAGCATTTTCTTTTTGGTAGAATTTGATTAAATTTTAGTTTATAAGAAAAATTATAAAATGCATTTTAATGTTTTTTTGAAATTTATGAATTACGAGATTTTTTATTTAAAATGTGAAATTTTTTTTTTTTTTTTTAAATAGAGCTATTTTTAGTAAATAAAAAAACGTTCATATTAATAATTATAAAATATTTATAAATTTGAAATGCATTTGTAAATTTTTTTTTAAAATTTTTAAATTACGACATTTATAATTTAAAATGTGAAAATTTTAAATTTAAAAAACGTTTAATGAGGCATTTTTTATTCAAAATGTGAAAATGTTCAATATTTTTGTTTTTTTAATGTAGCATTTTCTTTTTGGTAGAATTTGATTAAATTTTAGTTTATAAGAAAAATTATAAAATGCATTTTAATGTTTTTCTGAAATTTATGAATTACAAGATTTTTTATTTAAAATGTGAAAATTATTATTTTTTTTTTAAATAGAGCTTTTTTTAATAAATAAAAAAACGTTCATATTAATAATTATAAAATATTTATAAATTTGAAATGCATTTGTAAATTTTTTTTTAAATTTTAAAATTACGATATTTATAATTTAAAATGTGAAAATTTTAAATTTAAAAAACGTTTAATGAGGCATTTTTTATTCAAAATGTGAAAATGTTCAATATTTCTGTTTTTTTTATGTAGCATTTTCTTTTTGGTAGAATTTAATTAAATTTTAGGTTAAAAGAAAAATTATAAAATATTTCTAAATTTCAAATGCAATATAATGTTTTTTTGAAATTTATGAATTACGACATTTTTTATTTAAAATGTGAAAATGAATTTTTTTTTTTTAAATAGAGCTATTTTTAGTAAATAAAAAAACGTTCATATTAATAATTATAAAATATTTATAAATTTGAAATGCATTTGTAAATTTTTTTTAAATTTTTGAATTACGACATTTATAATTTAAAATGTGAAAATTTTAAATTTAAAAAACGTTTAATGAGGCATTTTTTATTCAAAATGTGAAAATGTTCTATATTTCTGTTTTTTTTATGTAGCATTTTCTTTTTGGTAGAATTTAATTAAATTTTAGTTTATAAGGAAAATTATAAAAAAATTCTAAATTAATAATGCATTTTAATGTTTTTTTGAAATTTATAAATTACGACATTTTTTATTTAAAATATGAAAATGATTTTTTTTTTTTAAAATAGAGCTATTTTTATTAAATAAAAAAACGTTCATAGGAATAATTATAAAGTATTTATAAATTTGAAATGCATTTGTAAAATTTTTTTTTAATTTTTGAATTACGACATTTATAATTTAAAATGTGAAAATTTTAAATTTAAAAAACGTTTAATGAGGCATTTTTTATTCAAAATGTGAAAATGTAAAAATTAGGTTTTTAAAAATCATCTTTGGAAAAAAAGAGATTAAAGTTATTTTTTTAAATTAGAGCTATTTTTATTGAAATAAAAAACGTTTAAATCTTAGTTTATAGGAAGAATTCTAAAATATTAATAAAATTGAAATTCATTTGAAAGTTTTTTTAAATGATTTTTGGAATTACGTAATTATTTATTTAAAATTAGAAAATGTAAATATTTTGTTTTTAAAATCATCTATTAAAAAAAAGAGATTAAAGTTTAAATTAGTGCTATTTTTATTAATATAAAGAAACGTTTAAATTTTAGTTTATAGGAATAATTATAAAATATTTTTAAATCTGAAATGCATTTTAAAGTTTTTTTAATTATTTTTGGAATTATTTTTAGTCTTCAAAACCATCTTTTAAAAAATCATCGTTTATGTGGAATATTATAGATTATATAGTTGGTTAAGAGTTGTTTCATAATTTAGGTAGAGTAAGTAGGCTGTATAAAACACCACATGGGCATTATCCCTAAAACACCACACCACATGGGCAAAGACCCCAACACTAGAGTGGTTAGATGCATAAGCATATGGCTAATTGGATCTTGTAAATGCACCAGCGCATCGAAAACACATACGTAATTTATGATTGTCCAAAGGTCTCCTCTCTCCCCAAGCATGGGAACCAAGTGATGATCTATAGGAATGGCCACTAGTTGAGGTGGATTGCCCAACCAAAATAGATAATATTGAAAAGGCTTAATTATTTTCTCAAAGTTCTCGCTTTAAAAGGTCTGTAGTGTGAACCCGCTCTCTTTTTTAATGTGTAGTCCGAGAAATACTAGATGCGCCTTGCTTGTGTATCGTTCAAAGTAATGTATTAGGTATCCTTCTATCTCCTCCATATCTATTGCAAACCCAAGGCAGTAAAGCATTCAAAGAAGGTCTTATTAACCAAACCTCTCCACTATCTGTCCTTAGTATAGGGGCCATAAGTGGACAATGTGGTCCTTACACCACATGTGGAAAAGTTTCATATTGGATAAAAAGTGAAAAAAGGGAAACATATAAGGAAAAAATATTTGAGACATCTAAGTTTAAAAATGCAACAACTAGAGTGAAAAAATTCTAATCAAAATTAAGAATTATTAATAATATTGATTAATATTGAGCCACACATTTGGCCCATCTACCGGTAGGTGCATAGGATCTACCTCATCAAGGAGTACGTACAAATAGTTTTCATTACGTAAATAGATTATAAGTCATATTGAATAGAATATTATTTTCATTACCCAAATAGAATATTAATTTCCATGTGTTTTTTTTGTGCATGTGCCAGCCACAATGCACAGGTTCTAGCACCACTATTCGTATGCAGATAGAGATGCTGAGAGCTGAGATGAGGGCACTGCAGGATGCTAGGGCACCCCCTCACTTGGTTGCGAGCCTGGATTCAGTTATTGAGGCTCTGAGTCGATTGGACACAGTTGAGGACGTTGTGGATAGCTTTCAGGCACAGGCTGAGGCGGAGATCACTGGTGGTGGCTTGGATTGGAGAGCCATTCGACAATTGTTGAGCGTGAGTCACATCACAAGGAGGCCTTGGAGGATATGTTTTGGGATGGTCACACCGAGGCGATGCGACCACGATCAGGGTTCCCCTTGCATATTTTACAGTGTAGGCACCCCATCATAGCAGCACACATTTATCCGAGATATCTCGCTGCGAATGGTGGTCGATTGCCTCACAACCGCCAGATAGCCAGGTCGTTTGCCATGCAGCTTTACGCTGAGTTTGTCCTTGGTCATCGGGTGGACTACCTTAGTACCCGTCCAGGAGCGGGACGTGGTAGGATGGGGCGTCAGGAGCGTCAGATTGCAGGTGTTCAGCGTCGACGCGAGGCACCAGAGTTGCACACCATCCCTGCACCGGCATTGCGAGCGGTGGGAGGACAGATTAGGGGGGATGTTCATTCAGTGGCATCATCCTTGCAGCACATGGTCTCTGCCCTATCGAGATCTATTGCAATTCCACCTCCCCCACCTCGATCATCGATGGAGCATCCCACATCTACACCATCTCCCACATCTACGGCGCCTCAGCACGAGTTGGAGGCTCGAGACACACGGATTGCAGAGTTGGAGGCATTGTTGGCCGAGTCTAGGGACGAGGTTAGTTATTTTGATTATGTTAGTTTATTTTTTTGTAGCGTGTTTTGAACTGAAGTTTTTTGGTTAATTCTCACCATGTACGTGACATGTTTGCATTGCAGGCACATCTATTGCGTCAGGAGATGGAGTCTCGCGTACGACTGTTGCAGACAGATTTGGAGGAGCAGAGGATTCGGACACGCATAGCATACCATCGCGCAGAGCACTATATTTTGCAGTTGAGGCATATTAGTCGTGATCTATCATGCCATAGGATCGACCCCAGCGTGGCCCTATACCCTGCTCCTCCTGTAGATGTGCCGACTAGGACACCCATAGACGCAGCAGTCATAGCGAGGCTTCCTACTGCCACTTGTGTCCTCTGCCACGAGGAGTTTGACACCGTAGGGTGGTTTGGACTAGGGTGCGGCCACATCGCACATCTCCATTGCATGACCCGCCACATGGTGGCACATTCAGTGTGCCCTGTATGCTTTGCTGACATTGATGTGGCGACATACAGAGGACTGGGCATGGATGATCTATATCCTGGTCATCGTCAGGCTGTTGATCCATTCGCCCGTGTAGTCTTGACAGAGCACTACAAGGAGGAGGCACAGAGAGCATTGCTGATGCAGGAGGGTGCTGATACATCGGTGGTTGCATCATGCATTCCACGACGCTTTTCGTACGGTGATTTCATGCCAGGTGACGAGGCACGAGCGGAGGAGGCACGCCGGATTGAGCGAGAGGCAGAGCTGCAGACATCATTGCAGCAGTGGGTGGAGCAGCAACTAGGGCGGGGCTGAGACTAGCGTCTTTCACATGTAGAGACGATTACTCGCACTGGATTTGAAGCACGAGTATTCGCAGATGCACGGCTATGGGAGCTGAGACGCGCATACATAGAGGAGGCGAGGGAGGCAGAGATGGTAGCAGTGGCGCGTGCAGCATGCCCTCCTCTTCATCAGGATGAGGCTGGCCCATCTCATGCAGGTGATGAGGCTAGCCCATCTGAGCCGGCTTTGCCTGAGGGCACACAGCGGACGGTTGGGTAGCGGGTCATATAGGAGCCACGTCAGCGTTCCACTAGAGGATCATATGTAGAGTTATCAGATTCGGATTCAGATTGATTGTTTAGGCTTCACACGTTTCTTGTATAGGGATGCACTTTTGCAGCATGATGATGATGTTCCCACTTTTATGATGTATGAGCATTTTCGTACTTTCATGATGTTCTTCACACTTTGTTTATCTCAGTTTATAGTTTGTTTAATACATAAGGTATTTAAAAAAGAATGCCATGTGAAGAATTGTAAACATTAAGCATTGAAAAAGTGTTCAAGTTCCAACTTTATCATTTTGAATATCATATTGAATTTCGTATATATCAATGCTTGCAATTATTACACTAAACCTAAGAGTTCATCCCCATGTGCATATTTAAAATTAAGAGTATGATTTTGAATTTCAAATATCTCAATTCACACATCTAATACATAATGTATTTTAAAAATAATGCCGTGTGTTGTAATTGTAAACATTAAGCATTGAAAAGGTGCTTGCAAAAATGCATGCACTTCGATGTTATACTTCACCCAATCCGTATCATGCACAATCTTCTTTACTACATGTGAGATTTTGGATGTCTCAAATGATAGCAACATGGGGAACTGGGTTGGGATTTTCGAAAGACCATCATGGAGGAGGGATTCCATTTAGAATCTATTTGAAAAAAAAGAACCAAATAAACACATATAAAACACACATTACAAATCATATCAGGGCACTCATTCAAGATATGTTATAGAATTGATGGTACAAACAAGCTACATTCACATTCACTTCTATTTAACAAGTCATATATATCGCATAAGAATTATATTCCTAAAAAGATAATTCTAGGAAACTTTAATGCATCCACTCTCCTTTATTCCACAATCTGCGTCAATCACATGATGGACAAATTGATGTAATGGGGTGTACCTAGGGGTACAAGGTTTGTATGGGTGTGTGTCTCACCACATGGTGGTTAGTGTGACTAGGTTTGGTTGTAGAAGGTTCCATTAGGTGTGATTGATAGATTCATGGGCTTGATTGAGAAATCAGTGGAGTGATTTATGGATCTAGATGCTCTATTGAGCTCACGTGTGATGTCACTCTTGGATGTAAAGTGTGCCTATATATGCAGGATATCTCTCATGAATAAAATCCTCCATTTTGCTTCATCTTTTGAATACTTCTTGCTACTCCAACATGTGGCATTAGAGCTATGTTCACCCTCCTTGAGTCCTCTTTGAGTGCCATGTCATCATCTTCTTCACAATGAAGGATTTCTCCCCTCTCTTCCCACGTTTTATCTTTAAGCTTGTTCTCCTCCATCTCTCAGCCATTTCACACAACCTCTGAGCCCAAGATTCCTTGTGATGGGGCAAATCCTTGTCTAAGAGGAAAGTGCTTGAGTCATGCCGGTGCCAACACGAATATAGTGCATTGAAGTTTCACATAATTGTGCTTGCTGGAGCCACCATTCATCAAATGCTCAGAGCTAAAGTTAGGCAACCTTATGAGCTAGTTGCTTATGAAGTTTGAAGAAAATGCTCTAGTAACTAAGACGTGGTGATGAAAAGCCCACTCAACATTTGAGCTAGTAGGGTTTAGTCGTGCTAGTAGGGATTGCTTCTACGTGGCGCAAACCAAATCAGTTGCAGACCAAATCTTGCGTGGATGTACGTCTAGGGTAGCCTAAGAGGCGTGTGAAGTTTCGTCCCCAACAGGGTTTAGGATTTAGGGTTCAGGGTTTAGGGTTTAGGGTTTAGTCGTGCTAGTAGCGATTGCTTCTACGTGGCGCAAACCAAATCAGTTGGAGACCAAATCTTGCGTGGATGTACGTCTAGGGTAGCCTAAGAGGCATGTGAAGTTTCGTCCCCAACAGGGTTTAGGATTTAGGATCCAAGGTTTAGGGTTTAGGGTTTAGGGTTTAGTCGTGCTAGTAGGGATTGCTTCTACGTGGCGCAAACCAAATCAGTTGGAGACCAAATATTGCGTGGATGTATGTCTAGGGTAGCCTAAGAGGCGTGTGAAGTTTCGTCCCCAACAGGGTTTAGGATTTAGGGTCCAGGGTTTAGGGTTTAGGGTTTAGGGTTTAGTCGTGCTAGTAGGGATTGCTTCTACGTGGCGCAAACCAAATCAGTTGGAGACCAAATCTTGAGTGGATGTATGTCTAGGGTAGCCTAAGAGGCGTGTGAAGTTTCGTGCCCAACAGGGTTTAGGATTTAGGGTTCAGGGTTTAGGGCTTAGGGTTTAGTCGTGCTAGTAGGGATTGTAAAAATGTATGCATTTGTCCTTCCACGTGGCGCATACCAAATCAGTTGGAGACCAAATCTTGCGTGGATGTACGTCTAGGGTAGCCTAAGAGGCGTGTGAAGTTTCGTCCCCAACAGATAAGTCCACATGCGTATTTCATTAGTATGTGCGCCATTTTTCATACGTAGTCGTGCTAGTAGGGATCGTAAAAATGTACGCAACTGTCCTTCCATGTGGCGCATACCAAATCAGTTGGGCACCAAATCTTTCGTGGATGTACGTCTACGGTAGCCTAAGAGTCGTGCGAAGTTTCATTCCCAACAGGTAAGTCCACACGTGTATTTCGTTAGTACATGCGCCATAGCTCATACGTAGTCATGCTAGTAGGGATTGTAAAAATGTACACATTGTACCTTCCACGTGGCGCATACCAAATCAATTCAGACCAAATCTTGCGTGGATGTACGTCTACGATAGCCTAAGAGTCGTGCAAAGTTTAATCTCCAACAGATAAGTCCACATGCATATTTGGTTAGTACGTGCGCCATTTTTCACACGTAGTCATGCTAGTAGGGATTGTAAAAATGTACGCATTATACCTTCCACGTGGCGCATACCAAATAAGTTGGAGACCAAATCTTGCGTGGATGTATGTCTAGGGTGGCCTAAGAGTCGTGCGAAGTTTCATTCCCAACAGATAAGTCCACATGCGTATTTCGTTAGTACATGCGCCATAGCTCATACGTAGTCGTGCTAGTAGGGATTGTAAAAATGTACACAGCTGTCCTTCCATGTGGCGCATACCAAATCAGTTGGGCACCAAATCTTGCGTGGATGTATGTCTACGGTAGCCTAAGAGCCGTGCAAAGTTTAATCTCCAACAGATAAGTCCACATCCATATTTGGTTAGTACGTACGCCATTTTTCACACGTAGTCGTGCTAGTAGGGATTGTAAAAATGTACGCATTATACCTTTCACGTGGCGCATACCAAATAAGTTGGAGACCAAATCTTGCATGGATGTATGTCTAGGGTGGCCTAAGAGTCGTGCGAAGTTTCATTCCCAACAGATAAGTCCACACGCGCATTTCGTTAGTACATGCGCCACTAGTAGGGATTGTAAAAATGTACGCATTGTACCTTCCACATGGCGCATACCAAATCAATTCAGACCAAATCTCACGTGGATGTATGTCTAGGGTGGCCTAAGAGTCGTGCGAAGTTTCATCCCCAACAAGCAAGTCCACACGCGTATTTCGTTAGTACGTGCACGAATTTTCTTAGTCACGTTTTTAAAATGTCCTAAAGCACAAAACAAATTACAACATTACTACTAATAAACAATTTTTTGTATTACAAACACAACAAATCCCATTGAGAAGACATCGGACATCATGTTAAAAATAGAATCTAATACAATGATGTGTATGAACGTGTATACAGCCATCATAGTGAAATACAAAATATGAGTCCATGAAAATTACAATGGTACGGTCACATAGTGAGCCTATACATATCGAATACAAAAAAATGTAATCAACTAGTGATACCCAATAAAAATCAATCTGATCAACTGATGATCCCAAAAAATATGATATGTAATGTGCTACTCCTCAGGATCAGCTCTCATGCCAATAGTTGCAAGTATGCTCTCGTGATCCACCACTGCAAGGCGCCATCGTGGAGTGGACATCGCCTTGCGAGTGCGAACACGACTCAAAGTAATCTTGATCCCAACAACAAGATGAGAATACATGTATGCCTCCTGATCCGCCATGTACTCTTGGAACTCAATATAGCGACCATGCCTCTGTATCTGCTGAAAATAGTGGCCACCTACGATCATGCTATGAGCATTGAAGTGCATCCCATGCCCATCCACTGTATCCTCATTCAGCACACTCTTCAGCATAGAGCATCGCAACAAGTAATAATCCACACCCTCCTCATTGCCCTCCGAAGCAATAACCGTGAAGATATCACCAATACGCAAAATATCTGTAAGCTGGTCATAATCTCTAGAGGAACTGAATCCCGCATCCTGATCATCATGTATCTCCTCCCAAGGCTGGAAGGGAGAAAGCACTCGCCGTACCCATGTATCGGCCCATGGTATCATGGAGCACCCTCCCCAATCATCATCAATGCATGCAGAGCAAAAACATGCAAACCGTCGAGAAAAGATCGCGGGGTGAGACTCACCTACGCTCCTGATGGAATGGAAATCAAGAGTGCCAGGCACAGAACAACAATCAAAAGGCCTCGACCGATCAAGACTCCCAATGTCCATGCATCAAAAATACCGGCTCACCACCCTATCATCACGCGACTGAAACGAGGATGTAGCACTAGTGGATAAGTGCTGGCTACACCACCGCACCACATCAATTGCATCCTTGAAGTGATCGGCACTGTGATGCAACTGGTATCGATGCAAAGCACGCTTCACGCAAGCACCTGCACCATCGTGCTCTCCCTTACCGTGCCCTGTCTCGAAGTAGCTCCATGTAATCGGAATGCTTGTCTCACGGTGCCATCTGCAGAACCAATAAAACTGTCTAGCGGATTTGAACTGACCACTGTAACCGTCTGACCAGATCCAGCGCCGCTGCCATATGACACCATGATCCCTCAAGAAACTATCATGCAAAGTGAAGCAATGCTGCACAAAATGGGCATCATGTGATCGATCATCACTAATGTAGAAGTGATACTCTCGCACAATGATGCGTGAGTCCATGGTGCTATCAATGCCATCCACATGAGCCTGTGCATGACGATAGCTAATGTGCACAAATATAGCAACCTGCAATATGGCATTGAAAAAAAATATGACTATTGAAATAATTCAATATAATGAGGTGGGGAAAAAATCAATACTCGATCACACGTCACCTGTTCGGAGAAATAATACTCCGATTGTAGATTGATATGCAATGCACATATTCACTGTTGTTATATGTTTTGATGTGTAGGTCAGCTCAAAAGTTAGTAGGTGCTATCGACACAGTAATGTGGCAATGTGACTTGGCACAACAAATAGAGTATATAATATGTCAGGTATCACATCAAGACTCGGGGGGGTCACTATGTATAAACCCTCTATATCACGTGCGTTCAAGGCCTATTTCTGAAATCCCTTATCTGTAAGTTTTTCATTAATCAAATGTACCCCTTTTCTATACAAATCCGTAAATTTTTTTCAAAACTTTTATAAATAGTCCCTTATGTATATTTATTTCTGTAAATTTTAGAAATTAAAAAAATCCTTCTGTTGAACTCACGTGATAGGGTTACATATTATGAGTGAACCCCCCGAGCATCAAGAGAATAGCCACATCTATAATTGTGGATGGAGGGTGGGCTACAATTGCTTTTTGGTACTTGGTCAAATTTTTGAGATACAAAATGACACCACACTGTCAACATATACGGATTTGCATCTCTATGCATTTATAACATGTACCATTCGAGCAATCATTAAGGGCGACATTATGGACCCTCCCACAAGGCAAATAGATAATGGCTCAAAGGAGTTCGAAATGAATGTCGTCAAAGAGTCAAAGGGGATAGAAGACCTCAACTATACAAACATGGCTTCATTGGAAGAATTGGGAAGCTCTTTTAATGTTAGGGTTATGATTCAACATAGACCTCAGTATCTTGAATTTGGGGGAGAGGAGATTTCAATCCTCTCTAGAGCTTCAAATGAGGTCAATAACAATGTTATGATGGCCATTCTCAGGTTTGATACAAACTTTTTCTCTGCTTGATAATTCAATATTTTGATTAAATCTAATAAGCTAATATTCATTTATTTGTTGGTGCAGTATAGTTATCTCACGATTTGGTAGAGCCGTACAAAACCATGTGTATATGTTGGATTCCCTCCTTTCTCCTATACTTAGCGATAGCAGAAAGACAATAGCCGATGTTTGTAAATGGCTACAGCCTTTACATTTACATGGCGTGCCAGTCCTATTTATGGCATATCACGAGATGTAAGTATCATGGCAACTTTTATTTTCATCTTATACTGGCAACATTGTGTTAAATAATAATGGTTCTTAATTATTTGTGTAGGGTTCATTGGAGTCTGGTGGTTTGCGACCTTGAAGACAACTATTGTTGGTTTGTTAACTCGATTGCAGGCTTTCATGGCTCAGTGCAAACGTAAGTATTCTATTAATCTGTTGTTACTTCTATATTATGTACCTTATGTAATAGACATGCTAAGTTTTTTTAATATGTCATGATGAGCAGGTCGATTGAGAAGTGAGAAATAGGACAGTACAAAGACTCGGTAGACTTCCAAAAGCATTTAGTAGTAGAGCAGGAAGATGGGCATAGTTGTGGGTGGAGAGTTGCCTACAATTGCATGTTGATTTTCAATGAAATTTTTGCACTTAAGCCACAAATCTCATCGGAAGACTCTTTGGAGCTCAAATATTCAGAGGAGGATATACAATTGTTTAGGGCTGAAATCATTCGAGACCTAATTGCTGCCATTAGAATACAACATGCAACTGAAGCAATATCAGAGCTTGCATTTAAGGAAGAGGAGAGTTAGTCTACTGTGAAAGCACTGCACACTACAGAAGAAGTAGAGACTCAGTGTACACCTACAGCACCACAGCCTCCACTGGAAGCATCAGAAGAGTTGCCACATCCTCCGCTTGCATTTAAGGAAGAGGATATTGAGTCTACTCCGAAAACACTACATACTATAGAAGAAGTAGAGACTGAGTGTACATCTAGAGCACCACAGCCTCCATTGGAAGCATCAGAAGAGTTGCCACAGTCTCCACTAGAAGCATAAGAAGAGTTGTGATGCATGTATGATGTTGTGTTTGTATATATGCATGAGGAGCATATTCTCATGATGTTGTTTACTCCATGAATATTATGGTTGACATTTATTTGTTGCAATGTATGAATCATGATGTAGTTTTTGTTGATTATACACCAATTTCTGACTTATTACTTAAGTGGCATTTAGTCATGATATTTATATATTTATTTCATGCACACAATTTTATGATATGAATGTGTGATGATGTGATTATTAGGAAATATAACCTTCTGTGATGAGAATTTTGATATGAATATGTGATGATGTAATATTTGTAATATATTTCATGGCAAAGTATCAATTCCCAATGCTCCACTCACTTAAAGTATAGCATTCCCAATGCTCTGCAAAATTTTATTCAGTTGGACAGTCTCCACTCACTTAAAGTAGAGCATTTCCAATGCTTCTCTCACTTTATTCCAACCCTTATCCTTATCATAGCAAACACATCGTGCCTTAGTGCACTTGTAATCTTCCATCATAGTCCTTCCACAAACACTCTCTTATTTCTTACATCCTAGTCCTTCTGATGAACTTGTATTCATCTTTCACCTTACGTCTTCCCTCACTTTCTATCACTCTTGAAGGAGGGGCAGCTCACTGTGCATCCCTTGCTATTGCTCCCTCACTCTTCTTCTCCCACTTTCCCTCTAAGACAATGACTAGTTACTACTGGACTTCATTTACTGAACTCAAATTCTATCTTAGATCTCTTTTGTATGGACCAATGAAGGGAAAATCATTCGAGGAGGATATGTTATGCACATGGCTGCTTGATTTGAACTCAGCAGAAGAGGTGAATATCCTTAGCTTTCTTTTTCGCTTCTTTTAATCACGTACTTCTTATGCGAACGAGTTAAATTTTCGTACAGGATATGGAGGTGGCTAGAAGCTGTATTGAAAAAAATGGTGAAGATGAGGAAAGCCAAGAGAGAAAAGAAGAGTTTTTGAATGCTTACAAGTTGGCGGAAGATTTGAAACAAGTTGTGAGGAGAGTCTGTGAGGAGATTTGTGATGCCAACCCTAGTTACGCATGGCTTGCAAGTTTAAAGTCTGCTTGTTTTGATGAAGCCAATGCCATAGTAGGCACTTTCGAGGACATATGCTCTCTCTAATGACTTAATAGTCAAGTGATGGAAATTTAATTCCATAGAAATTTAAAGTAACTGTGAAATTAAATTCCATAGACTTATGTGTTTTCTAAAGTAACTGTAATAGACAAGAAATGAAACTACAGTTCCACAAAGACTTTTTAGTTCTCTAATGTAAAGTTATAATAGACAAGAGAGACAAAGATGACATCTTCTAGGCTGAGCTAATGGAAGGTGTTTTTTAACACCATATGGCTTTGAGTTATATGATCTACTTCTTGTACAAATGTGTCATGATTTTTTTTAAATGTACTCTAGTTTTTTTTCTAATTTGTCTTACTTTTTGTCTCTTTTAACAACATGAAGTCCTCTTTTTTTAATGTACTCTAGTTTTAATAACATGTCATGTCATTTTTTCTAATTTGCTTTTTTAAAATCTTACTTTTTGACTCAAAGTTTTGTTTTATAAGAGCCTCTTTTTTTGAAATGCTTTATCCAAAATTATCTCACAAAATGAATTTGGACAATGCACTAGTCCAAAATTAATGAAATAGGTGTTTTTTGTCATGGGTAACTCCTGCCTGTATCTTCAATGTCCACTACATAGAAATTGATGGTGGTGGCCAGACCATTGACAGTGATGGGAAAATCCTCAATGACTCCCAAGGTGGCAAGTCGTCGACCATCTGCTACCTTGATTCGAGTGGAGGAATGCCTTGTGCATTTCAAATTCAACTTCTTCATGATACGGGGCACCATGATATTACATGCTACTCCCCCATCAACACACACACTTTTGATATGGCAATTATCTATGATGACATCTACTATATGCAGGCATCAATCAACTTCTTCAGAGATAGAAGAAATCTCTCATACCTTTACCTTTTTCTTGCTCCTCCTTGTTGAGTGCCTTTGCTATAGCTCACATCACACCTTAGGGCTTAATGCTATTAGTTGGGGAAGCGTGATGCTCAAAGATCGATGAGCAAGGCCCTGAACAACGGAATAGTCTTCTTGCCTCAAGCCGATAGGGAAATCGAGGGTGACTAGTTACTCCTGTGAGATTTTTTAGTCTTCTCTGTTGATGGGTTTGCCATCTCAGCATCTAAGGGCTCTAAGAAGGACACCTTCTTCCTAAGGCAGCCAGGTCCATGGTTTGGAGAGGGGTCCAAGGTAGTACGACTTCTCTTCCTGAGGTCAAGGACCTCTACGTCAGAATACTCGGTGCTTGATCCACTTAGAAGGTTCACCCTTGGAATATTGGGACATTCGGTGCGATAATGACCCTTCTGGTGGCACACAACATTGGCATGTTCTCTTGGAGGGCGATTGGCTTGATTTCTAATGCCCACCACCTCAAGCCAAAGATCATTCTAGGTCATTGACTCTGGGTTCTTTAGCAGGAGGGACTAGGGGAGTAGGAAAGAGGGGGGGTCGTGGGCAAGGCTAGGGAAGTCTTTTAGGTGGGGGGTGAGAATATACACCTTATTGAGAATAAGCATCTAAGGGAGGACCATACATTTTAGGTGGAGGCGGTGGATACATCCCTAATGGGGGGTGGGGGTATGTCCCTGAGTTGGACCCTCCAAGTTGTTGTTGCAAGAATTGAGGGGGTTGTGGAGGGACCACCGTCTTCTTTGAAGCAAGGCAGACTGAACTTTATCAAACTTTTGAGCAATCTCATGTGCTAGCACCATGGTTTTTAGATTCTCCCATTTAAGCTTGAGGCAGAATTCATCACTTGCTCCTGCTACAAGGAAGCCTAGCATATGCCGAGTCATTCCAGCTCAAAATATGGCGTCGTTCTTCTGTGTGGCAATTAAATGGTCCAAGAGCACGGCCGCTCAATCCACATATAAGTGCGCCATCTCACCTTCTGACTGCTTCAGGTTTGCCACCTATAGATACACATTCTCTAGCTCCTCTTCTTTGCCTAAATACTCAAACATAGCTGTTGTCAACCTCGGCCAACTTTGGTAAACATCTTCGGCCTGCTTCTCGTACCACACTTGAGCCAAACCCTCTAGAAATGTGGGAAGAACCTATCAAAGTGCGGATCGTACTAGCCTAATCTATCACTTAATGAGCATAAAGATCACGGAGGATCAAACCAAATATGGTATGCCATGGAGAGAGGGACTGGAAGTATGAAACACTCAATCTATTCCAATGTGCTTGTTTTCTCAATAATACATGATAGGCCTCTTATATAGAGAGTGCCCTTTGAATAGTCAACCATGTGGGATCCTCTCATCCACATCTCTCCTTGTGGATATCCTCAATCCACATCTCCACATCATGTAGTCCACATCCTACGGTGGCTACTTTAATACATTCCTTAGCACATACCTTTGCCCTTTAATCTATATGCTCATGGCACCACAACTCTCAACACCTCCCCTTGGTGCCATGATCCTTTGGCTGCTGCCAATTGGTCAGATGTGAGTTACAAATCCATCACCTTCGAAACATTACCAACCATAGCCAAGCCCTAGAAACCTTTATAGTGAGGTCGAGAAGAAATCATTCAAGACAAGCTTATCCATAGGAATTAACACAAGAAGATGCACCAAATCTCACCCCAAGCTTGTGGATCATCCCACCCTTGGAAGAATGTCATCCTTTTAGTTACCTCCGATGTAGCAAGTAGCTCGATCACTGCACAATGAGTATAATTCGAATCAAAGCCCTTCCAGTTTATCACTAGTTCTTCATATTGAACCATCTACGGTATATCATCCCACCTATCGTCTCCTCGAGCAGTGCATTGTACAATCAATTGTTGAAGATCGACATGAAGATCAAGAAAGAGATCTCACCAATTGGTAGCCATAATGAGCGGAGGACCACCAAGCACCAAATCAGTGACAAAATTTTTGAGAGGACAGAAGGTTATGCAGTGTTCAAGGTGACCTTTCTCAGTTGGTAAAGGACTTCTCTAAGTTTTCTCTCACACTAACTAAAATATATGGAAGAAATGAATGAAATTTCTTTCTCAAATGTAGAGAAATGGATGGACTCTATTCTCTCTGTACAATATAGAAACATTCCTAAACAAATCTAGGCCTAGCTAAACTAGCTCTGATACCATGTCAAAGTGTGGATCGTACTAGCCTAATCTATCACTTAATGAGCATAAAGATCACGGAGGATCAAACCAAATATGGTATGCCATGCTTCATCTTGAACCATCCACAGTATACCATCCCACCTATCGTCTCGTCGAGCAGTGCATTGTACAATCAATTGTTAAAGATCGACATAAAGATCAAGAAAGAGATCTCACCGTGGACCGTGAGATGCATGCCATGTCATCAACTCCGCTATGGATTTGCATCGGAACATGTTGTATTCTTGCAATGATGGGAAAGTGTCTCAAGACCTTTACCGGTATCTGCTCACCTTGCAAGTCATCTCTTTATCATTGTTCCCCACATTTTGGACAACTAGCCAAATCTCCATGCTCACGACGACAGAGAATACAGTCATTATGACAAGCATGGATGGTATCATAATCCATACCCACTGTTGTCAGCATCTTCTTCGCTTCATCTCTTGATGCAGGAATGGTATTTGGTGCAGGCAACATCTTCTGGAGCAACCTATCACAATTCAAATATACATAGGCTTCGAATAATGATTCAGTACACTAATCCATACATGATGATTCTCAAAACAAATAGTATCCAACTAATGAGTCAAATTAATGCAGGAGCTAACCTCATTAAGGCTGAGACACTTGTATCCAACCACCCATACTTTGCTTGCAGATTCAAGATTGAGAGACAAGCATGTAGTTTAGATATCCTAGCACCCTCGTACAATTGTGTTGATTGCAACTCTCGCATTTTGACATCAGACTCTGACATCACATGTACATGGGATGTAGTGCCCCTAAAAATAGAATCCATCATGTCGACCATACCCTCATCATCATCTGGGAGACTATAGTCTTGCTCAAAGTGTGAAGGTATATGCGTACCCTCGTCAGCCTCCTCATCCTATTTTAAGATTTCATGTAAATATAAGATCTTGTCTCAAGGTTTCCAACATTAACCATGAACTCAAATAGCTTTGACGTACCGATAATCCATCAACACGTGCAACACCAATGGTGCGTACTGGTTTGGGCTCCTCCCCATACATCTGCAAGTGGCACATGATCATACGATGTCTCCATAAGCCACTTTGTGCTCTCGGGCATTGGGGCATCATCTGATGAGCTTCCACTCATCCCTTCCATCTGCACACTTCTAAAATCACAACATAAGTTGCAAGGAAATCTATTAATAGTAATAAAATAGCCACCTATGAGCTTCTTTTTTAGCTTTTAACAATAAGTGCCCTGAAGCGTCGCTATATAGCGACGTTTTATTCTGTTTCATCGCTATATAGCAACGATTTGCTCTGTTCCATCGCTATATAGCGACACTTTTAAATATAAGCGTCGCTATATAGCGACACTGTGGATTAAAACTCGAAACCCCATGGCACGGCACTTTCTTTAGCATCTCTATTATGGGGAAAGTAATCTCTCCTTCCACCTTATATCCGATGACCTCGCTGTCCTCCTCTCTATTCTCCACTCCTCACCACTACTCAACTCCTCTCCTAACACTTATGCTCCCTCTCCGCCCTTCTCCCTCTTTGCTTGTGTGAAAAGAAGTTTTTCAAGAAGGTGAGTCTCTTTAAGCAATGTAGGTTCATTTTTTTTGAGATTTCATTTTGTGAGTGTCGAAGCATGTTTCTCCTTGTATTGCTAAGCTATGTGCTAGTTTTCATGCTTGATTTTCAAGGGTTAAAGACAAAAAACGATATTTTGTGAAAGAAAGAAGACTCACCTCTTCTAGTCTTTTTTGTATTTCTCTTCCTCCTCTTTCTCCTTGTTTTTAGGCTTATGCTTTCTCCATGTTTGTAGGTTTATGCTTGTCTCCTCAATCCAATCCATTTGAGAAGTTGCTTCTTTCTCTAACTAGTTATTTGAAAAATGGTATGTTTCCTCTCTTTTGTAGGGCCAGTCCACAAAACACCGAGCGGGACTTGTAATAAAATAATACAACATCTATGCTCAACAGATAATAGGATCTGGTACGCAAGAGAGAAAAGGAGAATAAAAAGTTTGATTACTATAGAACTGATACAATAGATGGCACTGCCTCCCAGCCATGCGCTCCTATGAAAGAAGCTTCGATGCCATGCTGGAAACAGTAGAAGATCGAGGCTGAATGCTAAGGAATCATGGTTGTTGTAGCCAGTGATAAAATGGGCTTCACGGGCTTGCTCTTATATAGCCACCAGTCATAGTCGGTTAGGCTCAATTGGGTGGCCGACCTAGTCCACCCAAAATGGTCGACTGGGGGTCGGTCCCAAAATAGGCCACCGACCATAAGATAGAACCGGTGTGCAAAACAAAGCAACTAACCTATGGGCTCCGTTCAGCCCAGAGCCACATCCGGGATCATCTGAGGCTCCAAACGAGCCCCGTAACCCGAGATTGGGCTGCCCTGGGAAATGCTCCATCTACCCTCAGTGCGGTCAGTCAAGGGATGCCTTCCCGCACTTGCATGTAGCCTAGTTGGTGGTGTGCCAACTCTATCTGAAGCCATCCAACCATCAGGCCACATGGCCCCCATCTGGTGTCCAAACTAGGACCTACTGGATAACCGAGCTACTCAAATGCCTTCTCCTCATATGGGGGGCTTACAAGTAGAGTTACCTACTTCCTGTGTAGTTACATGAGAGTGGAGTATTGATATCTAACACCCCCCCTCAATGTCCACCTGCAAGTGAACTTACTTTTTTGGCCCAATGCCAAGTCGATGAAGATGCCTCTCCAGTAAGTCTCTTCCAAGAGACTTCGTGAAGATGTCCGCAGCATTCTCTGTAGTCGGACAGAACTCCAAGTCGACCTCTCCATCCATGATGAGCTCACATACAAAGTGATATTGAATCTCAATGTGTTTTGTGCGAGCGTGGAACACTGGGTTCTTTGCAATCGCCATGCAACTCTGATTGTCACATGATAACTGTGTAGGCTTGTTCTGCACTGCACCCATGTCCCCCAAAATCCTCCTCAACCACACTGCCTCGCAAGAAGCAAAGCATGCAGATTTGTACTTGGCCTCGGTAGAAGAAAGAGCAACTATGGGTTGCTTCTTGCTAACCCATGACATTACTCCAGATCCAAGTGAGAAACAGTACCCTATCACTGATCTCCTACTGTCCATGTCTCCTGCCCAATCCGAGTCACAGAATCTAGTCAAGATGTTGCCCTTGGTATAGGTGATGCCATAATCAAGTGTGCCTTTGATGTATTTCAGCACCCGCATCCCTGCCCTCCAGTGGTTCTCCCGAGGCTTATTGGAAAACCTGCTTAGTACACCAGTCGCAAAACTAATGTCTGACCGTGTGTTGTAGAGGTAAATCAAGCTGCCCACAAGCTTTCTGTACTTTTCTTTGTCCACCAGTGGTGATGAATCCTCGTTTGAGAGCTTCGCATCAACCTCCATAGGGGTACCAACTATCTTGCATTCAGCCATGCCAAATGCCTTCAGTATCTCTCCAGCATACTTCAGCTGTGAAATGAAGATCTGTTTCGGCTCTTGCCAAACTTCAATCCCCAAACAAAAATGCATGAGTCTGAGGTCTGTCATTTCAAACTCTCTTCCTAGCAAATGCTTCATCTGCAAGATCCTCTCTTCATGGTTCCCTGTTATGACAAGGTCGTCCACATAAAGGACCATGATCATACACCTGCCTCCTTCTCTGAAAATATACAAATTTGCATCAGATGGGCTCCTCTTGAACCCGTTTTGCAGAAAGTAGGCATCAATTCAATGGTACCATGCTCATGGGGCTTGTTTCAGCCATAAAGTGCCTTCTTCAGTTTCTAGACTTTACCTTCTAAAACGGGGATCTCAAAACCTAGTGGTTGTTCCATCTATACCTCCTCCTTGAGATCTCCATTCAGAAAGGTGGATTTCACATCCATTTGAAACACGAGCCAACTTCCCTGGGTAGCTAAAGCCAAAACACTGCGAATTGTGGTTAGTTGAGATGTGGGAGCAAAAGTATCTTGATAATCAAAACCATGTACCTGTGCAAATCCTTTTGCCATGAGCCGAGCCTTGTACTTATCCAACGTGCTGTCGAACTTGTACTTGGTCTTGTACACCCACTTGGTTCCGATTACCTTGCATTTTCATGGTCGATCCACAAGGTCCCAAGTGTTGTTCTTCATTATGGAGCCATACTCCGACTGCATAGCCTCCATCCAGCTATCATCACCCTGTCCCTCTTCAAGACACTTGGGTTCATCAGCACAGATCACTTCTGTCATCAAAGCATAGTTGACCAAGTGTTCCTACACCCTTCTTTGCTCCTCTAGTCTCTTGGACCGGTGGTGTTCGAATGGTTCCTCCTCAATGGCTGGAGGTTCTTTGCCGTCCAAAAGTTGCTTTACCCACTTTGGGAATGGCCATTGCCATTGTGGTTCTACAGGCTCTTCTTCATCTTCTTTGTCTTGAATCCTGCCAAGCACCATTGGGCGAGTTTGGTCTGCTGTTGGTGGCGATACTGGATGGATATCCTGGTCTTGGTTGTCTAGAAAGGAAGCATCCTCCTCTAATTGATGCGGCTGTTCTGAGAAGACCACATCGTGACTTACAATTACCTTCTTGGTAATAGGGTTATAGAGACAGTAACCCTTCGTCTCTTCACTGTAGCCCAAGAAAATACACTTCTGGCTCTTCAGTTCCCATTTGGTCCTGGTAGCATCAGGGACATGAACAAAATAGTCACATCCAAAAACTCTGAAATGTGTAGCTGAAGGTTTCTTACTAGAAAAAGGCTTGCAGTGGAGTCATCCCATTCACAGCCTTCGTGTAGCTATGATTGAGGATGTAAACTGCAGTGTTACATGCTTCAGCCCAAAAAGTCTTTGGCAAATCTTTCCCTTTCATCATACTCCAGCCCATTTTGCAGATGACGCGCATCTTGCATTCTGCTACTCCATTTTGCTGTGATGTATGTGGTGGGGGTCTCTGCCTCTTGACTCGAGGGGGTCACTCATCATATGTAACCCTATCACGTGAGTTCAACAAAAGGATATTTTTTATTTATAAAATTTACAGAAATAAATATACATAAGGGACTATTTAAAATAGTTTTGGAAAAAATTTACAGATTTGTATAGAAAAGGGGTACATTTTATTAATGAAAAATTTACACAGATAAGGGATTTTAGAAATATGCCTTGAACGCACGTGGTATAGAGGGTTTATACATGGTGACCCCCCCGAGCCTCTTGATCCTGTGACTTTTACAGTAACTTTCGAATTCAGTCGATGTGAACTCTCCACATCTGTCTGATCTCAGCTTCTTCACCTTCCTCTCTGATTCTTTCTCGACCATTACATGCCATTCCTTGAACCTACTAAAAGCCTCGTCTTTCGTCTTCAGGAAGTATATCCATATCCTTCTACTGTAGTCATCGATCAGTGTCATGAAGTAGTAGGGACCACCTGGAGCTTCCGTCTCCATCTTTTCGCAGAGATTCGTGTGAACGAGCTCTAGAGGAGCCTTTGCCCTACTAGCCTCCTTAGGAAAGGGCTGTTGATGCTGCTTGCCCATCATGCAAGCTTCACATACATCGAGCAGATCAAAAATTTCTGGTAGGTCTGCAATCATTTCACTTTTATGAATCTCCTTCAAAGAACTAAGGTTTAGATGACCAAACCTCTCATGCCACAGCTTAGTGTTCTTCACATCCACTAGAGCACTGAAAGCTGAGAGTTCGTAAATGTTGTTGCATCGTGTACCTTTACCAATGACCTTTCCTTGAAGATCCAGGATCTGTGCACCATTCTTATCGAATTGAACTTTCAGGTCCTGATCCGTGATCGCAAAAACGGACAACAAGTTCCTCTTGATATATGGTGCACAAAGAACATCAGACAACTGTTTTACAACTCCATCTGACTTGAGAGCAATCGTACCTTTTCCTTTTGCTGGACATTTTGCATCATTGCTGACTGCTACCAGGATGTCATTACCTACTGGCTGTAGAGAGGTATACCAATCCTTCTGACTAGTCATGTGGTGTGATGCACCACTGTCAATGATCCAAGGTTCATCCGCAGGTACATGAACTGCCTCCGTGCAAATCTCCTCAATTGCTACGAACAGCTCTATAGGTGATGCCTGCATGCTATTGCTGGACTCTTTCTTTACTCCGTTCTTCTCATCTACAATCTTCTTTCGACACTCATTATACTTCTGCCCTGCCTTGTTGCAATAGAAGCACTTGATCTTCTTCTTTCTCTTTTTATCATTAGAAGAAGATGGGTTAATAGAGTCCTTACCCTTACCTTTCTTTGATCCGGTCCAGAAAGCTGAATCTTCTCTAGTTCTTGTATTTGACGCATCTCCTCCTTCTGAAGCATCGCGCTGAAATCCTCAAAGTTGAGGGGCAGATTTCTGTTCTACGTATTCAGTGCCGTAACAAGACCGTCATTCAAGTATAATTAAACTTCATTTAGAGGTTTTTAATAAGTTGGAATTTGAAAATTCTAACCCCATAGATGACTTTAGATGGCTTATGCCGATCGATTTGAGTACTTGGAGGGCTAAATTTGAACCTTAGTATGATAAAGTTATGTTAATTTTTGGGCGAATTTATCAAATTTCAAGATTTAAAGATTAGCCACACAAGTTTAGAGAAGTTCCTAAATTCGTCTTTGGGAAAATATTCGCCCTTAAAAGTTTATCTTGGGGAGGGTAGGGAAGGAAGGAAATTAATGGAATGGAGGAGAGGAAAGGGGGGGGGGGGGGAAGGGGGAGGAGAAAAGGGGGAGGGGGAGGAAAAGGGGAGGAGAGGGGAAAAGGGGAGAGAGGGGGGGCGGAAGGGGGGAAAGGGAGTGGAAAAGGGGGGGAAAAGGAAGGGGGAAAGGGGGGGAAAAGGGGGAGAGGGGGAGAAGGGGGGGAAAGGGGAAAGGGGGGAAGGGGAAGCGGGGAAGGGAGGGGGGGGGAGGGAAAGGGGGGAAGGGGGTGGGGGGGGGGGGGGAGGGCAAGGGAGGATTTGACAATGGGCAATGGGGAATGGGGAAGGGAAGTTTGAATTTTAGAGCAGGAAGTTTGAATTCCTTGAGGGAAGTATATTGACTGTCACCTCTCCCTCTCCCTTTTCAATCACACCCTCCCTCTCATCGTGTTCCCCTTCCTTCCTTCCCTCTCCCTCTCCATCTCCCTCTCCCTTGCGTTGTGTTGTGCTCCCTATCCCTCTCTCTCGTGTTGTGCACCCCTTCCCCTTCCCCTTCCCTTCCCTCGCTCCCTCTCCCTCTCCTTTCTCCTCCCTCCTCTCCCTTCGTCTTTCTCCCCCCCTCTCTCCCTCCCTCCCTCTCTCTCTCTCTCTCTCCTCTTTCTCGTCTCCTCTCTCCCTCGCTTTCTTCTATAGTGTGCGGCAGCAACACACACACACACACCGAGAGAGAGTCGTGCTACCGCAGCAATGTGGCAGCGGCAAGCGAATAAAATAAAACAAAACAAAATAAAATAAAATAAAACAAAACAAAACAAAACAAAATAAAATAAAACTTTTAATTTTAATTTAAAAATAATCATAAATTTCCCTCTCTTTCCCCTTCCATCAAGATATGTCATTTGAAGGTGTTCGCTGTAAAAATCTATGTAACTATTGCAAGGTGTTTATTGGCACCATTATATAAATTTCTTTGAGATTATATCATTTTTTATTTTTGAAACTTTGAATGGTGTTTATTGGCACCGTTATTAACTCTTGGAGATTTTAGAGTTCTCTGAAAGGTGTTTATTAACACTGTTATTAAGTCTTGGAGATTTTAGAGGACTCTCATGGTAAATTAATCTAATGCATGGACCTTATATAAATATACGTACATATGTATGTACATACATACATACGTACACACACGCACACACACACACACATATAGTTATCCATGGATTTAAAGGATTTTTATTTATTTAAGTTATTAATAGGTTAAGAAAAAGTTAAACTTTTAAATGAAGATTCTTTAAAATGAAAAATTATACTAGGATTTCTACAAAAACTTTGAAAGGTCTTTATTAACACCATGATTAAGTCTTGGAGATTTGAGTTCCAAAACTCTAAACTCTAAAAGGTGTCTATTAACACCGTTATTAAGTCTTGGAGATTTTAGAAGACTCAAATGGTAAATTCATCTCATACATGGACCTTAACTATATAAATATAAATATAAAAGTCTTATGGGCATGCCCATGCGACGTGGACAATGCAGTGCATGGGTCCCACCATATGTATCAATGGCCTTTGATCGATGAACCAAGGACATGTACGTTCCATGCATGCATGTGCAACATTGTGTGTGACTCCATATCTACCAGATTTTAGAGTTTTTAAACTCTCAAAAAGTGTTTGTTAATACTGTTATGATATCTTGAAGATTTTAGAGGACTCTTATGGTAAATTAATGTCATGAATGGGCCATATATACATACATACATACATACATATATACATCCATCCATACATGCATGCATGTATGCATGCATCCATACATACATGCATGCATGCATGCATACATATAATTTTTTCATACATTTAAATTGCTTTTATTAATTTAAGAGTAATTAAACTATTATTTTTTATTAAATTATTAATTTAAATTGTTATTAAGTGCAACATTATAGAGAGATATTCTAAAATTTATTACATGGAAATGACACTGCCAAAAAGTAAGCTTTTGATTCTCGAACAACATTTTCATAAAGTAAACTTTTCATTTGGGAAGGAGTTTTAGGAATAGTCCAAATGTAGATATATGAGTCCAAAATTAATGAATTAAGTGTTACATGTGACAACATGATGGACAAAGTGAATTCGGACAAGGCCTCAGCCCCCTTTGAAATAGCTCCATCGGTTAGGTCCTCAAGCATAGAGTAAATCAAGGAGGCCAACGAGCCTAAAGGCTTGGATATGAGTGAGTTCGCCTCCAATATGGACTCCAATCTGTTGGATCAGCTAGGCCATTAATGGAGGACAAGGACCTCCATAGAGGTGCCGAGCAACCCCCACTTGTTTCCACAGAGAGACAATGTTTAGTGTGGGGTATGCAATGGCAACCACCCCTCCAATGAGTGCCCATGCTTAAGGGCAAGGCTGGCACTCTGCTATGCACACTGCCATAGGTGGGAAAATCATGATACCTCCCAATGTCTATTTTTGAGGGCCCTTCCCCATCCCATGTATCAAATGAGACTGCCATTAGCCCTAACGGCCTCGCCTAACCCCTAGATCTCTCAAGGTGGCCTCGTGGCTAGCTCTAACTAGTATAGGGCTTAGTCAGCTCTGCTACCACCACCCATATTAGGTCCACACGCCCGCTATCTCGTATATCCCTAGTCAATCAAGTGTTGGTTGAAGAATTTCCCAACGACTGGGAGGAAATGGATCTTGATCACGGACCTTATGAGTACTACCCCTACGAGGAGGGAAGTGGTACCCTAATCCACTACCTCTTGCTAGAGGATTAACAAGTCCCTACATTCCAGATTGCACCTGTAAATGCAAGGGTGAGAGATCTAAACTCAATTGCTCGAAGACTCCCTCTCCAATGTTACACCTCCCAAGGTCCCCATAGAGTCCATACAGGGATCGTACTCCCACTGCCCCAAACATGACCAATCCCACCCCTTTGTGTGTGGGATGCAAAATGGAGCATCTAGTCCCACGAGGAAACCGGCCACCCTAATCATCCTGCTAAAGAGCACCAACCTCAATTTGCTTATAGCATCGAACAGGGACATGTAGCCACAGTGCCACTACAAGTCATTACAAGGATGCAAGACAAGGCATTAGGCAAGGTAATGAGGAACTTGCTCAAAAAGAAGGGTAAGGGATCCCCGTTGCCCGGCCGCAAGATTCCCCCACATCCTCTAACCCGATCCAAGAAGTCCATTTGAGTAGGTGATGGCTCTGACTAGTAGGTGTTCATCCAGGACGATTCTGATGAGGAGACACCTACTCTTGCCACCTCCTCTTCTTCCAAATAGTCTTCCACCCAAGGTGACCGTGAGGTACCCCTAATTCCAGAGGTGAACAAACCAATGGATGCCCAAAGCTTGGCACCCTCACCCACCTATAAGGAGACCTATCTCGACCCCCGCCGGTCTTAGAGAAGCAATACATAAAGGATGCCCAGAACTTGGTATAGGATTGCCAAGATAAGTTTGACCATCAACTAAAGGCTAGTAGGGGGCCAAATACTATTCATCCAGCCCACCTGATGGACCACCAAGGGGAAAAATTGCTCAAGTGCTAGAAAGGGTGGAGGAAGAGGAACACCTCAGCTTGGAGCAGTCTAAAGCTCTGCATCTGATGCACATGATGGTCCAAGAAGACCCAGTGTTGCATAACCTCCATGACGAAGGAGATCTATATGGCTTTGATGACATGTTGTCCATGGAAGAAGAAGCTTCACCAGAGCCTTGCGATAGCACCGGGTTGGTTGCTTTCCTATGGATAGAGGTGAAAATAATGATCGCTTCCCTGCTAAGAGGAAATCCCATCCTATGGCATGATCTGTCCAATTGGATGAACATAACATTCCTACCTCCAACCCCTACTAGCAACCAATCAACAATAGAAAAGGGGCAAAACCTACCTAAGGTTCCCATCAACAAGCTAGGCCAGTATTTCGAGGGTGATGACACGAACACCTCTATCCCCATAGTCTAATCAAACAAAAAGGTGGAAGCCATCTTGGATGGGGGAGCATGAGTGAGTGTCTGCACCAAGGAATGCTGGGAGAATTGGGGAAAACTTGCACTCGAGCAGAACCATCTGGTAGTAAAGTTAGCCGATGAGGGAACTACCAAACCCCTGGGAGTGCTAACTGGCATAAACATTAAGGTATTTGGATTCACATACCCCATCAGGTTCGTGGTCATGGATTTCATTGGATAGCCATGATATGAAGATATCCTAGGCAAGATCTTCTTGCAAATGTCCAGACTCGTGCATGATTGATGTAATGATAATATCTACTTGTGGCATGAGGAGAAAACCATTAGAGTGGACCGGCACACCTACAATGCCCACCATTGTCAGGACACCTCTTTGCCGCAGAGTCCAACACCACCGCCTGAACCACCTCTGTAAAACTATTCCAGCCCTATGACAAGGAAGAGGATGAGAAAGAGTCTGACAACTTCTAGTATGCACCTCTACCCGAGGTATAATTCTTGTAGAACTAGATGCACATCTTAGCCAACATAGATGTCTTAGAAAGAGTAGGGTTTTTGATCACCACCCCAGAGCTCGCTCGAGGGTCTGACCTTGGTGGTTCCCCTAAGAATGTTTAACATGCTCAAACCCCAAGAGGTAAGCAAGGGAACCGTGAGGGTAAAATCAAATCCTCACTGGCTATCCTACATAGGCGTCATGACTGCTCACCATGAGTTCTCCTCTAACTGGGGAAATAGGGTAAGTAGGGTAACCACCCCCATTGGCTCTATAAGTACAATGGAAGAGCCCCCTTTAGGTCCCAAATCCCATGTATCCAAAGGCAAGGTTAAGGCCAACAAGACCACTCCTTTGGAAAAAAAAGAGGAGGAGATTGAGGATAAAGAGGACCTAGGGCAGGTACCAGCCCACTACAAGGCCTATACTATTCAGGATCGTAAGATCTTATATCAACATGCCATAAGGTCTCAAGAGGATGGTTGTTCTCAAGGGTATGATGGGCCAGCCTCAGTCAAAGAGGTAAACCTAGCCCTCGAAGGGCCTACAAGACCCACAACCTATATCTATTCACTGATGGCCTCACCCCCAATGAGGAGAATGCCTTAATAACTCTCCTATGGGAATACAAGGACTGCATGGCCTAGAAATACACAGACATGAAAGGGGTGCCTGTTGCAATGGTGTAGCACACAATCCCCATGATGAATGATGCCAAGCCAGTACAACAATGCCCCTACCCTATGAATCTTGAATACACACTCATCATGAGGGTAGAAATCTAAAAACTCATAGATGCAGGATTCATCTATGAGATCGAGCATATGGACTGGGTATCACCCATCGTGATAGTCCTAAAGAAAAATGGAAAAATTAGAGTATGCATGGATTTGAAAAAAGTTAATGCTGCCATGAGACGTTGGATGGATAAAAGCAGTAGAGCCACCTTCACAGCCACCCTCATCCACATTTAAAGCAAATGAACAACTCAATCACCAGGTAAAAGCCATTCAATCAACATCCTTGTCTCTACACCTGTTACATTCAATTCATACACTGGCCACATTTCCTCCCAAGACAAACAACCTAAACAACCTAGTGGATTACACAGCTCAACACAAGCTCTCCTACATCAAGCTCAAAAAATCCATAGAAGACCCATGAAACATAAAACTTTAGAAAATGACAAATTCAGAGCTGCATAACTACCACAAACACTTTCAGATAGCTCAAGGTATAAAAAACCATGCATGCTATGAATCCATATCCCAACAGGAGAGCTTCTCTTCATGTATGAATGCCAGTCCAAGAGCATCCCTCCCTTATTCTCATCAAGAAATAGTCCTAGTCATCATCTCATCTCATACATGTGATGATAAGTAAGTTCTTCAATTCACACAAAGTCAACAAATAGTACTTCCCCATAGCCTATAAGCAAACTTCATGAACAACATGCTATATCAGAACCCACCACACAGAACCCGTCACAACTTTGTGAGAGAACCCACATCGACAGCAACATAAGCAGCTAAGAATTTCACACAAGTCCTTCCTATGATACCAGATTGCAATTGGCCTGTCTTCTTCTTGCGAGATCCATGATCAAGTATGATGACAATCACAAAGCCCCTTCTTCAACCAACAACATGCCATCTCCATTATAGAATTGCACCTTTGGTCTACATGAAGCCCACTTTCTAAAACCCTCTGCTACCCATAGTTCCATCACCACAAGCAAAGCCTCTTTCCATGATCAACAACGACCACCAAGTTTGATACAGCCAGCTGCCTGCAAACTCCTATCGGAATCCTTAATGTCTGAGGTGAGCTAGGCTCCCACATTGCAGCTCGACATCCCCGGAGTTCCATCAGCCAAGGTCTCTGCAGTACATCCGAGCACCCACTTAGCCAAAAGCCACGGCCTCTCTTGACTTCCAAAACACTCTCGTTGTCATAGTTCACTAACCTCCTTCAAAGTCGCCACCTTCATTCTCAAAGCTTCTATCTATAGCATCTCCTTGCTCCCACAGTAGCGACACCCATCATCTCGTGTCTATCTAGTACCTCCACCATTGACCAAAAAGCTCTCTACTCTTTGCTGATCCTTCCAAGCTTCTCATTTGCACAATGATCCCCCCCAACAAAGCCACAGTCCACTAGTGAGTAGTGCCCCTTGTG
Source organism: Dipteris shenzhenensis (assembly GCF_047967505.1). Classification (NCBI taxonomy): domain Eukaryota; kingdom Viridiplantae; phylum Streptophyta; class Polypodiopsida; order Gleicheniales; family Dipteridaceae; genus Dipteris; species Dipteris shenzhenensis. The sequence continues at coordinate 16,070,156 of NC_141600.1, forward strand.
ACCAAGCTGCTCACAAAGCTCTTGCCTCCCCCTTCTTAGGTCCTCCTCGCCTACCTGGAAAGAGAGCCCCTCCCTTCACAAGAAGCTTCCCCTACCCATATCTGACCCTCTCGCTGCCTCTGAGCTCACCTCCTCATTCTATTTGAGCCCACGATCCTTTTTGGAACTCTCCTGCAAGCTGTCTTCTCCATCTACATGCCAGCTCATCGACTAGAAGCTTGCCTTTTCTACCACGTAGCCACATGGATGCATGGCTTGCCTTCCTTGATATAAGCCATGTGATCACAATATTTTTACCACTCTTCCACCCTTCCTTCAAGCTATACCAAGGCCATTAATGCCCAAATAATCGACTATTTGCACACAAATGTTGGGATAAGTGTGATCAAGGGCTTGCTCTATGGTGCATGTGTGCATCTAGGGGAGTCACATGTGTGTTTGTGTGTGTTGTAAAGGCACATCAAGTGCTATGATGTGTCTTGTTTGTGACCTAAGTGATGATGTAAGCCAAAGGTGCCCACATGGGAGGTTCCTTTGATTTAGGCTAGTCCCACTGATGTAGGGACTGATTCCCACTGATGTAGGGGCTGATTGCCACTTATGTAGGGAAGGTGTTACCTTCTCCCCCTTTTTATAAGAGAGAGTCACCTCTCTCACAATCCATAATAGAGAACTACATTTTGGTTTCATCTTGTGCTCTCATTCCTCTTCCAAGATGCAATATATTCTATCCTACGGGATTCTACAACAAATGCATGCCACCAATACTTAGTGCCTAATTGCCCAGACTATCACATATGGTGTGTGAAGAGAGTGGGAGAGAAGGAAGGAGTCTCACTTGTAGCTTTCTCACATACACAATGGGGGAATATACACAAAGGTAGAGGCTGAAAACAGTTTTCCTCTTCTTAGTTATGAAAGCCAAAAGAACTCTAAGTACAAAAGAATAGGTGAAACCTAATTGTGGGTCTCAAACCAAACTCAGCTAACTAAGGTGGCATACTAACTGAGCCACTAACTAGAGTACATAAAGATAGCTATCATCTAGCTATTATTCATGGGTGGTGTGCCAATCGTATCTGCAGCTAACAAGTCCATGACATAAATGCACAATGGTCACCCTGGCATATCACGAGTGGAGCTCGATATCTCAACACTCCCCCTCAAGCTCAGTCCCAATTTTTGCACACCAAGCAAGTCTCTGAACTTGTGCAGCTTCTCTGTACCCAATGCCTTCGTAATTCTTTCTCCTGTCTTGTTGAACCTCACCTCATGGTCAAGGTCAGTTATGGAAGCAACTGATAGAAAATTTCTCTTGATTTGTGGAACATATAGCACATTAGATAGTTTCTTAACATCTCCATTTATAGAAACAAATGAAACTGTACCTATACCCTCAATAGGGCATTTTGCGTTATTACCAACCATCACGATGATGGATTCTTGTAGAGGCTACATGGAACAATATAGACCCTTCTTGCAGGTCATGTGATGGGAGGCACCACTATCCAACACCCATGAATCAGTGGTTGAAGCTTCTTGAACTAAGGAACACTCTTCCTTAATGGCCAAAAATAGATCCAACTCTGCTTTCACTGTGTTAGCTATCTCTTTCCCCTTATCTGTCTTCTTCAGGATACCATTCTTTTCTTCTCAACCCAAGGATACACCTAAATGAGAACATTAGGCATCGGTTAATGTGCCTCCAATCTTGTGCTAAAGTTATGCACACCCATTTGAGGGCATGCTCCATAACTTTTTATATATTTATTGAAAACTCCTTTTGCCTCACTTTGCACAGCTCTTTCCAAACTTCATTAGGAATCCTGGCTTGTGCAAACCGTGCAAGGAAACTTGCTCTCATGACTGTATACTCTGGATGCTGTTCTTGAGGATGGGCAGTTCTAAAAGTAGTGATTTGGGTTTGCAACCAAGCTTTGGCATCTCCCTACAAACAATAACTTATGATCTGAAACAAAATCTCAAGGGTTGCCCTTTCATAAGTGCTATAAATTCCATCTTTTCTAAGAACCTCACTGCATTCTCATATGGCATCCCCTAGAACTTTGGAAAGTCTTGTGCCATCTCTCTTAGCTCTTCAACACTACAACTCATTGCACAGCTTCACACTTGTAAACTAAAGTGCACAGTCCTCCATGGAGGCACCAAAACGTGGATGGACAAAAGCAGTAGAGCCCAGATCGCCTTCACAGCCACCCTCATCCACATTTAAGGCAAATGAACAACTCAATCACTAGGTAAAAGGCATTCATTCAACATCCTTGTCTCTACAGCCCTTACATTCAATTCATACACTGGCCACATTTCCTCCCAAGCCAAACAACCTAAACAACCCAGTGGATTACATAGCTCAACACAAGCTCTCCTACTAACTGAGATCAAGCTCAAAAAATAAATAGAAGACCCATGAAACATAAAACTCCATAAAATGACAAATTTAGAGCTGCATAACTACCACAAACACTTTTAGATAGCTTAAGGTATAAACAACCATGAACGCTATGAATCCATATCCCAATAGGAGAGCTTCTCTTCATGTATTCATGCTAGTCCAAGAGCATCCCTCCCTTATTCTCATCAAGAAATAGTCCTAGTCATCATCTCATCTCATACATGTGATGATAAGGAAGTTCTTCAATTCACACAAAGCCAACAAATAGTACTTCCCCATAGCCTATGAGCAAACCATGCACAACATGCTATATGAAAACCGGCCACAACTCTGTGAGATAACCCACACCGAGAGCAACATAAGTAGCCAAGAATTTCACACAAGTCCTTCCTATGATATGAGTCGGCTATTCCATGGACGACTAGTCGGTTCCATCGACTAGGTTGATTGGTCAGCTCCACTGACTAGGTCAACTGGTCGACTCCACTGACTATGTTGATCTGACTACCACCCTCATAGCTATAAAGAGGTGACCTCCCTAGTCCATTGTATCAAATTAGTTTAGAACAGATCAGATCTTCCAGCTAGTAGCTCTTTACCTAGTATCTATCTAGATCGCCATCTAAGCTCCACTATGGGAGCACATGGGTGGATGGAGCCATCATCTGTACTACATCAGTATTGAAGGAAAATTTTGTTCCTCTCCAATTTGTTGTGTACTCTCTATTCTTTGTTCAGTTTCTGTTCTGCTGCGCTGTGTAATTTAACATGGTATCAGAGCCCAAGCGGCTCTAAGGATCGAAGAATAGAAGAGAGGTGAGGGCTTCAACAGCATACAGAGTGATGGCAATAGGAAGCGGCTCGGGTTCAGCAGCTGCTACTGCACCAACAATCCAAGCGTTGAGGATTCACCCACCAGCCTTCATTGAAGGCAAGCTAGATGGTACGAACTACAGTTTGTGAAAGTTTAAAATTGCTGCTATTCTAGATTCATATGAGCTTCTGGACCCAGAACCACAAGGAACCCCTGACCCAGCAAATCTGGGGAGTATGATACCTCCTAATGAAGACCTTCTATGAGCTTGGAAATGCAGTTATGCAGATGCTTTGTGTGCCTGGTTACAAGTAGTACTGATAGTGTTTTGACCTTGATTCAGAATACATCTAAGGCAACTATGGCCTGGAACATATTGAAGAGTTAGTATGAGATGCGAAATCAGACAAGGATCTAGAACCTGGAGAATCCAGCTCACAGCTGAGAAGTTTAATAAAGGAGAGACATCGGAGGGGTTCATAACTGAAATCAAAAATCCGCATGACCAGATGGCTAGTGTTGGGATACAAAAGACTAGCAAAGAGCTCGGCGGTGTCTCCGGATATGTCCACCAAGGTTTGATGGACTGGTAACAGTGCTTAACACTCAGGTGAGACCCCAACCATTGTCATTTGAGGAATTCTGTGCTTTACTTATGGAGGAATTGAGGCTTAAAGCTTGAGATGGAGGCGACAATGGGGATGCTACTTTCTCTACCACTATGAAAGGCAAAGGTGGTTCCTCCACCAAAGGTGAGTCCTCTACTAGTGGAGACAAAAAGAAGAAGGGCGGCAAGAAGAAGTTTTAGGGAGAATTCTTCTACTGCAAAAAGAAGGGCCATATGATTGCGGATTTCTGAGTCAAGAAAGTGCAAACAGGAAGTGATGAAAATGTAATGATATCGCTTATATGTTGAAATCTCATGAACTGTACTCTCTAACCGTGGGGTGTTTCCTCTTACTGTAAAAAGCAAAAGTACTTCACTTCATGTGCTCTATTCATATCTCATACTAGATTGCAAATTTTGAATTCTTTTCAAGTACGCGGATTCCTGTAGATTGTGCAGCTTGGAAGCACATAGACAATCAGTGGCCAGACTGTGAGGGAGCCAAGCAACTTACATCTTGGGCTCGCCATGGATGGCATGAATCCTTTCGGGTTACGATCGACATCTTGGTCGACATGGCCCATAGTCATGGTGAATTACAATATCCCACCATGGCTAACAATAAAAAAGGGACACCTCACTCAAGCTTGCACTACTTGTGCTAGGGAAGTACAGGGAAAAAAATATGGACGTGTACTATTATGGATAAAATTGTTTAAGGAAAAAGGCATTAATATGTATGTGTGTTTGTATATGTGGCAATAGTATAATAAACTATGGTGTGCATAGGGCCCAAGGTTGAGGTGGCAGGGCATGACCATGTGCCACCCTTCCATGTAAGAGGACCCATAAGGTGTGTTGTACATAATCCATGATAGTAATATTATAAAATGTAAGGTGGCATGGCTCCTCCATGTGCCACCCCTCCACCTAGGCTGCATTTAGTGAGATATGGCTCAAAGTCCATGGGAGAAGCAATATAAAATAGGTGGAGATGGATATTGTATTGAGTTATTCCCTCCATATGGGATAGGCCCATGTGGGGGAGGTATAGAAGGTCCAAGAGAGCAAGTTAAATAATGGGGAAAGTAGGATGAGGTGGCAAGATTCCTTGTGCCAACCCTCCACTTGTCCTCCTAGAGGTTTGAACATATTATAAAATTGGAAAGAGACCAAGGGAGTATCATAGACTTGAAATATGGGGCTTGATTTATGTGGAAAATTGAGGCAAAGGGTTGTCGCACACAATTGAGAGTACGTAACCACCTAGCCCACATGGGAGACTTTTCCACACACACCATGCATGTGGGAGGATACATTAATGGGGAGAGACCCCCTCTTTTGGCTATAAAAGGAAGGGGATATTCCTTGATGAGACACGCTCATTCTTGTAAAGCCACCTAGCTAGTATTTTGATATTTCCCTCTCATCCCTTCTTTCAAATAAGGTATGGTTCTCTTCCCTTGATGTCTCCATCTCTACATTCCTCCTCCTATCATGTACATGCTTCTCTTCCCCCTCTCCTTTTCTCCTTGTTTCATAGTCTCCCTCTTCCTTCCCTCCACTTCTAATTCCTTTTTTTTTCACCTCCTATGACAACCGTTTGCCCTCATGATCTCAGGGGGGTCACTATGTATAAACCCTCTATATCACGTGCGTTCAAGGCCTATATTTAAAATCCCTTATCTGTAAATTTTTTCATTAATAAAATGTACCCCTTTTCTATACAAATCTGTAAATTTTTTCCAAAACTATTTTAAACAGTCCCTTATGTATATTTATTTCTGTAAATTTAAGAAATAAAAAATATCCTTCTGTTGAACTCACGTGATAGAGTTACATATGATGAGTGACCCCCCGAGCTCATGATCTCCTTTTCTCTATGGCCCTTGAGCGTCACCATGCTTAGTCTCTAGCCTCTGGTCTCGATTTCTTTTCTAGCTGATAGATTTGGTGTGGCTGCTGGGATATGAATCTCCATGGCTAGTGGCGAATCCTCTAGTCATACCGGTCGCATCTACAAAACTATACCATCTGTGCTCCTTCTAAGCTACTACACGCGCATTCGATTCGCGCGTCTCCTGTGTTTGACCGTGCGACAGTTTTCTGGGCTGCTGCAACTTCTGGTCGCGGACAGTTTTCTCACTTCGCCTGTCTACTGCGTTCACTCGTGCGACAGTCTTCTGGGTTGCTGCAACTTCTGGTCGCGGACAGTTTTCTCATTTCGCCCGTCTACTGCGTTCACCCGCGCGACAGTTCTCTGGACTGCTGCGGCTTCTGGTCGCGGACAGTTTTCTGAGTTCCTGCAAAACTGTAACAGCAGATCCCACGCCCCCGTCTCTCTTATCTTCTTCTTCTTCTCCTTCTCTTTCTCTTTCTCTGGACTACTGCGGCTTCTGGTCGTGGACAGTTTTCTGAGTTCCTGCAAAACTGTAACAGTAGATCCCGCGCCCCCCTCTCTCTTCTATTCTTCTTCTTCTCTTTCTCTTCTCCTTCTCCTCTCCTCTCCTCTCTTTTTATTAAAGAGTAGGATTTGGACCCAAGACCTCCCCCTTCACAAAAGAAAGACTTATCATTGGGCCAACAAGTTGGAAGTGGTAAAAATGTAATGATTTTTGTTCATATATTGAAATCGCGGGAACTGTAACTCTATAACCGTAGGGAGTTTGCTGTTGCTGTAAAAAGCAAAAATACTTCATTTTATGTGCTCAACCCACATCTCCTACTAGATCACCGAATCAAAACTTCTCCAAGCTCACTTCACGGACGCACGCCACACGAGGAGGGTGGACATTTATGTCACTTCTCGACGCGTTTAAGGAATTCGTGCCTGGTCCTCCGCACCTTACAGCTACCAATGCATGAGATGTCTTCCTTGATCTTCATGTCGACCTTCAACGGCTGATTGTCCAGTGCATTGTTGAAGGAGATGACGGGTGGAATGATACACCGTGGATGATTCATGGTGAAGAACTACTGATACGCTAGGAGAATTTTGATTTTACTTCTACTCATTGTGCGGTGATCGAACTACTTGCTGCTTCAGAGGTAATTAAAACGGTGTCCTTCATCGAAGGGTGGGATGTTCCCCAAGCTTGGGGGGAGATTTGGTGCATCTGCTTGTTGATTCATGTGAATAAGCTCATCCTGAATGGTTTATTCACAATCTCACTACAAAGGTTTCTAGGCCTCAGCTATGGTTGATAATGTTTCGACCAAGGAATCCATTTGTACCTAATCAACCTTTTGTGCCTCATTTCGAGCTTCAAGTTGTAATTCTTTTTGGTCTTAAGATAAACTATCAACAAAGGATTGCAAGTTTATTTGGTGCTGAACGTTTGGCTCAAGTGTTGAATTCTCCCCACCGTCTCTTCCTACCTATCTTGGACTACCGAGAAGATTGGGATGTCCGAATTTTAGTCTTGGTGTGATGACATCTTGGATTCTTCAATTTGATGGAGCTTACAAACCTTCGACCAAGGCTGCTGGCGTAGGTGTGAAGCTCACTTCACCGAGTGGTGAGGAGTATTGTTATAGCAAGTCTTCACCCGCAAGTACTTACAATCAAGCTGAGTACTCAGCGCTCATTTTGGGGCTACAAAAGGCACAAGAACATCATGCCAAGCAACTAGAGGTGCAAGGAGATTCTCAACTAGTGTGTGAATAAGTTAGTGGAAGGTGGAAGGTGCGGAGCAAAGGCTTGGGTCCACAACATCAACAAGCATTGGAACTTTGCAACCAATTTGAAGAGGTAAAAATTCAGCATATCCCTCAAGCTCGAAATCTTGTTTCTGATTTCTTGGCACGTGAAGCTTGTACTTCAATCACGCATGACGCGAGTGGAAGCTCCACCCCAACAAAGCCACAAGCCACGAAGGAGGGTGATCATTTGTAAGGAATGCAAAGGTTGTGGTCATCATGAAACTAAATGTTGGGCATACTTGATACGAATTCACCGACTTCGGAAGATCATCAGGAGGGTTCTCAAGGACATTGCTCAAAAGAAGGATGCCAGACCGCACACCCCTTGAAAAAATAGCATGGCGACTACCAGAACTAGAAGAAGCTGAAGGTGATGTGCAAGCTCTCCAACTGTTGACATTTGTCATGGCATTCTTGTTTGCCTTGATGAACAACCTCATGCAACGCCGCATCTCTAACCCTCGCTTGTAAAGATCGATGTGATATCATGAGGGTTGGTCCTTTTAAGATTGTCTATGTGCTATTCTATGCTGAAGATTCTTCTCATGTAGTATTTCACACTACACCAGTCACACCCTACCCTGCCTATGTGTGCTTTGTGGATGTATCTTCACCCGATTTTCAGTTCAAGCTTCCTCTTACTATTGTTTGTCCATAGATAAGCCTCTCTTTTCCATCTTCCAAGCATGGCTGACATTCCCGTGTTTTGTGGACGGGTGGAAGAAAATCCAAATGAGTATCTTGTGGCCTTCAAGTGCCATTGTGTTTCTCTCAACTTTCTTACTGAAGACAGATGGCTGTTGGTTCTTCCCACATTTCTAGAGGGTTTGGCTCAAGTGTGGTATGAGAAGCAAGCCGAAGACGTTCGCCAAAGCTGGCCAAGGTTGACAGCAGTGATGATTGAGTATTTTGGCAAAGAAGAGGAGCCGGAGAATGTGTACTTGCAAGTGGCAAACTTGAAGCAGTCAGAAGGTGAGACGGCATGTCGATATGTGGATCGAGCGGCCGTGCTCCTGGATTGTTTGATTGCCACACAGGAGGACAATGCTAGATTTCGAGCTAGAATGACTTAGCATGTGCTGGGCTACCTTGTAGTAGGAGCGAGTGATGAATTCCGCCTCAAGCTTAAATGTCAAGCTTAAATGGGAGAATCCAGAAACTATGGTGCTAGCACATGAGATTGCTCAAAAGTTTGATAAAGTTCAGTCTGTCCCCACTTCAAAGAAGACGATTGTCCCTCTGCAACCCCCTCAATTCCTGCAACAACAACCTAGGGGGTCTAACTCAGGGGCATACCCCCACCCCTCATCAGGGATGTATCCACCGCCTCCACCTCAAATGTATGGTCCTCCCTTAGATGCTTACCCTCAACAAGGCGTATATCCTCACCCTCCGCCTCGAAGATTTCCCCAGCCTCGCCCATGAGCCCCCCTCCTCTCTACTCCCGTGGCCCCTCCAACTAAAGAGGCTTCCCCTGCAACAGAACCTGGAGTCAATGACCTAGCCAAGGCCTTGAATGATCTTCGGCTTGAGATGGTGGGCATCAGAAATCAAGCCAACCGCCCTCCAAGAGACCGTGCTAATGTTGTATGCTACGAGTGCCACCAGAAGGGTCATTATCGCACAGAATGCCCCAATATTCCAAGGGTGAATCTTCTAAGTGAGTTGGGAACTGAGGATTCTGATGTAGAGATCCTGGACCTCGGGAAAAGAAGTCATGCCACCTCGGACCCCTCTCCAACGGGCTGCCCCAGGAAGAAGGTGTCCTTCTCAGAGCCCTTAGATGCTGAGATGGCAGACCCACCAACAGAGAAGACTAAAAGATCTCGTAGGAGTAAGTGGTCACCCTCGGATTTTCCCATCGGCTCAGGGCAAGAGGACTATTCAGTCGTTCAGGACCTTGCTCATTAGTCTTTGAGCATCACACTCCCTCAACTAATAGCATTAAGCCCTAAGGTGAGACGTGAGCTGCAGCAAGGTCTCTCAACAAGGAAGAGCAAGAAAAAGGGAAAGGTACGAGAGGTATCTTCTATCTCTGAATAAATCGATCGGCACCCACATATAGTAGATGTCATCATAGATAATTGCCGTGTCAAAAATATGTGTGTTGATGGGGGAGCTGCATGTAATATCATGGTGCCCCGAATCATGAAGAAATTGAATTTGAAATGTACAAGGCGTTCCTCCACTCGAATCAAGGTAGCAGATGGTCGACGACTCGCCACCATGGGAGTCATTGAGCATTTGCCCATCACTGTCAATGGGTTGACCACCACTGTCAATTTCTATGTAGTGGGCATTGAAGATACAGGCAGAAGTTACCTAGCCATACTCGGGAGACCATGGTTGAGAAAGAGTGATGCAGTCAGCTATTGGAAGACAGGACACACGTCTTTTGGTGCTTCGAAGGAGAAGATCCCAGTGCAACCTGGTGCCATGGAATCGGAAGAAGAAGAGGAGCATGACAGTGATACTCTCTCATCCTCAGTGTCTGAGTCCATGGAAGAATCAAACGGGGGGGAGGAATTCTCAGAGGAGGAAGTTTACATGATGGGGGTGTCTCCGACCTTGCCACCTGCAGAAAAGATAACAGCTAGTCCTCAACAGCTCAAATCAATGCTTTCTCTAGACCTCACTCCAAGTGAGAAAGATGAGTTTCTCAAAATGTTCAAAGATTTCCCTGACCTCTTTACAACTAGCTACCACCACCTTCGCCATGTGACTGCCATAGAGCACAAGATAGAGCTGAAGCCTGATGCGAATCCTGTGGCTCAGAAGTATCGGAGATTAGGGCCCCTGCAGACCGATGCTTTGCGCTCAGAGTTGCAGAAGCTTATAGAGGTTGGGTTTATTGTTCCGGTTCACAATACTGAATGGGTTTCACCAGTAGTAGTCACCCCAAAGAAAAACAACAAGTGGCGGGTCTGCATCAACTATAAGAAACTCAATGTCGCCACCAAGAGGGATCATCATCCTCTGCCCTTTCACAAGACCTCATTCTTGAGAAGGTAAGTGGTCATGAGATGTATACTTTTTGTGATGGTTACTCTGGGTTTTATCAAATCAGAATTGCTGAGGAAGATGTGCTTAAAACCACATTTGCCACACCCTGGGGGACATTTGCATTCAAAGTAATGCCATTTGGCCTCACCAATGCTCCTTCTACCTTTCAAAGATTTATGCAGATGGTGTTTGCTCCTTATTTGGGGGATTTCTTGGAGGTGTTTGTAGATGATTTCTGTATATTCTCGTCATGTAAGGAGCACATCATGAAGGTTAGATTGGCCTTCCAAAGGGTCAATGATGCAAATGGTAGTCTCAACCCTGAGAAATGCACCATTGGAGCCCCTCAAGGGAGGTTATTGGGACATGTTGTCTCATCCGAGGGCATCAAGCCTGGCCCCGAGAAGGTAGAAGCCATCTTCAAGCTCTCCCCGCCTACAACCAAATGTCAGGTACGCTCATTTGTCAATCTAGCAGGATACTATCACTGCTTTATTGATCAATATGCTGCTTTGACACGACCCATGACTATGCTATTAAAAGATGGGGTTGATTTCCCTTGGGATGAGGATTGTGATCATGGGTTTGCACAAATCAAGAATGCTCTGGCTTCATAACCCATTCTACGCAATCCAGACTGGTCAAAGACCTTCTATATCAATCCTGGGTTTGGTGAGCACACTCTGGTAGGTATTCTTCTCTAGCAAGGGGAGGATCGGTTCATGTATCCCATTCGATTTGCTTCTCGACAATTGCTCGACACTGAGCGACGCTATTCAAAGGCCGACAAGCATGCCTTGTCTTTGGTGTTTTGCATTGAGAAATTTAAGCATTATGTGGCTGGAAAGTCCTTCTTTATACTCACTGGCACTGGTCTTGCAAAGCAGGCTCTTCAATCACCAAATCCCATGGGCCGGTTGGCCAAATGGTTGGCAGTTCTACAAGAATATGATTTTTCTTTTAAAATTGTAAAAGGGGGTTGTTCCAACTTGAAAATTCTTTGATTGATTTAGAGGAGTGCCTTGATGTAACCCTGGTAGCAGCCATAGAAGTTGAGGATCCATGGTATGGTGGTATCTACAAGTTTTTGACTGCTTTCTCCTTTCCTCCAGAAAGTACTAGCTATGAGAGAAAGAAGATCCGCAGAGATAGTAGGCGCTATACCCTCCTGGATGGGGTGTTGTACTGTCAAGGCATGGATGGGGTACTAAGATGGGCCATTGATGCAGATGAAGTACCTAAGGTATTGAAGCATTATCATGATGGATTTTGTGGAGGCCACTATGCCAGTGACTATACAGCTTAAGAAGATTTTACATGCTGGATACTATTGGCCGACCTTGTTCAAGGATGTCACTTTGTATTGTAAAACCTGTGAACCATGTCAATTCTTTGGTAGGAAGGATTTGCGTCTTGGGCAACATCACCCAGTGATGTCCATCCATTCGTTTCAGAAGTGGGGAATAGATTTTGTTGGGCCCTTGTCCATGACAGCTCGCAAAAAGAAGTATCTTTTGGTAGCCACTCAGTATGTCACTAAGTGGGCTGAAGCTATCGCCCTCCCTGCTGCAAATGGCAAGGCAGTTTCAAATTTCATATTTGAATGTATCTGCACAAGGTTTGGGACACCCATGGAGATAGTATCTGACCATGGGAGTCCATTCTTAAATGAAGCAGTGGAGTTACTCATGGATCGCATGGGTATTGATCATCACACTTCTAGCATCTATTATCTAGCATCCATGGGTCAAACAGAGCGAACCAATGGCCTCCTTTGTAAAACCATGGGAAAAATGGCCACAGGGAACAAGAGCCAATGGGATCAGAAGGTCACTGAAGCCGTGTGGGCTTACAACATCACTCATAAAACATCTACAAGTCACACTCCTTTTGAGTTGGTGTATGGTACTGAGGCAGTTTTACCACTAGAGATAGAGATTCTGGCCTTGAGATTGGCACAGGAACAGAGGATGACAGAAGATGAACATGTAGAGGCCAGATTGGTACAACTTGAGAAGTTAGATGAAACCCGATGCCTTGCACTACACCAAACAGAGATCCAAAAGAATCGACAAAAGGCCCAATTGGATGCTAAGATTCGCAAGGGATGGGAAAGACACTTTGTTGAGGGGGATGTTGTGCTATGATTTGATAACAGATTGGACGACCAAATGGATAAGAAGTTTCTGCCACTGTGGACTGGTCCATACAAAGTCATGAAGGAACGTAGCAATGGGTCTGTACAAGTTCAGGAGCTGCGTGAACCATATGGCAAGAAGGTGATCAACAAGCGTTACCTCAAGCCTTTCTTTGTGCGTGATGGACCCAGGCATGGAAATGCTGTGCATTCCCTGCCTGGGGGGGGGAACTGTTATGGATAAAATTGTCTAAGGAAAAAGGCATTAATATGTATGTGTGTTTGTATATGTGGCAATAGTATAATAAACTATGGTGTGCATAGGGCCCAAGGTTGAGGTGGCAGGGCATGACCATGTGCCACCCTTCCATGTAAGAGGACCCATAAGGTGTGTTGTACATAATCCATGATAGTAATATTATAAAATGTAAGGTGGCATGGCTCCTCCATGTGCCACCCCTCCACCTAGGCTGCATTTAGTGAGATATGGCTCAAAGTCCATGGGAGAAGCAATATAAAATAGGTGGAGATGGATATTGTATTGAGTTATTCCCTCCATATGGGATAGGCCCATGTGGGGGAGGTATAGAAGGTCTAAGAGAGCAAGCTAAATAATGGGGAAAGTAGAATGAGGTGGCAAGATTCCTTGTGCCAACCCTCCACTTGTCCTCCTAGAGGTTTGAACATATTATAAAATTGGAAAGAGACCAAGGGAGTAGCATAGACTTGAGATATGGGGCTTGATTTATGTGGAAAATTGAGGCAAAGGGTTGTTGCACACAATTGAGAGTGCGTAACCGCCTAGCCCACATGGGAGACTTTTCCACACACACCGTGCATGTGGGAGGATACATTAATGGGGAGAGACCCCCTCTTTTGGCTATAAAAGGAAGGGGCTATTCCTTGATGAGACACGCTCATTCTTCTAAAGCCACCTAGCTAGTGTTTTGATATTTCCCTCTCATCCCTTCTTTCAAATAAAGTATGGTTATCTTCCCTTGATGTCTCCATCTCTACATTCCTCCTCCTATCATGTACATGCTTCTCTTCCCCCTCTCCTTTTCCCCTTGTGTCATAGTCTCCCTCTTCCTTCCCTCCACTTCTGATTCCTTTTTTTTTTCCCCTCCTATGACAACCGTTCGCCCTCATGATCTCCTTTTCTCTATGGCCCTTGAGCATCGCCATGCTTAGCCTCTAGCCTCTGGTCTCGATTTCTTTTCCGGCTAATAGTACATGGCACCTTTGATAGAGGAGTTATATATATTATGGAGAGGAGTGCAGGTCTTTGATATTCCCAGAGCTCCTACACATACCAATGATATTTTGGTCAGGGGTATCTTGATGTGGACCATGCATGACTACCCAGGATATGGAGAGTGCACAGGTACGTGGTTGTGTCTCTACATGTATAATATAGGATTATGCTTTTATGACTCTCTTTTGCATGCATGTCTTATACTAACACATTCATGCACGCATGCAAGACTTGTTACAATTGGGTTGCTTGTCCTGTTTGTGGACCGGGTTTGATCGCTTGCATGATACTCCAAACATATGAGGAAAAATGTTTATAGTCATGCTCAACACCCTTTGCTGGACCATCTCGTGCATAGAGATCAGCTTGATCCACCACCATCATATTTGAAGGCAAGTGACTAGATTCAGTCTTGGAGGTCGAATGGGGAGGAACCTCCTCCTGGTATGAAGAGGCTATCGATCTTTCACGAGCTTCCTTATTGGGGTCAGTTACAAATCAATCATCTCTTGGATCCCATGCATATCTTCAAGAATGTGGGGGCTACTATTTGGGCACACTTGGTTGGTTCCAAAGACTCGAGAGGAGTGCAAGAATACTTGCATGCCATGAATAGGATGTCTCGTTTGTGGCCCCAAGTGCATGCTTTAGAAAAAGTTATCCTCCCAAAAGCAATGTGGATCCTCTCTACGAGGGAGGAGGCAATAGTCAAGGCCGACATTACCTCTTTTCAAACACCCATAGGGTACATGCGTTGCTTGAAAGGAGCATTTTCAAAGGACAATAAGCTTAGTGGGCTCAAGTCCCATGATTGGCACAAGGTCTTACAGGTATTCTAAGCTGTAGGATTAGTGTACCGATAATCGTGATGCATTAGTGTAATTATGATTATGTTATATTGTTGACATGACTTCTTTGTTGCTTTGATAGTTCATCCTCCCAATTACAATAAAAGGGTGCTTACAAGAAGATGTTAGAAATGCTAGATTCAAGATCAGTGGTAATGTGAGGTATGCTTACTATCAAATCGCATTGATTGCAATTTTTTCAATTTAAGCTGAATAATCTGTCGACCGATTATGAAAATATCTTATATGGGCATGTGAAATAGGTGGATATCTCAAAAAGAGATCTCCATATTGAGCATCGATAAGGCTAGGGTGGAATCCATCGAAGCCATATGCTTGCTTGAGAAGCACTTTCCCTCGAGCATTATGACAACTCAAGTACACTTGCTTGTGCACATAGTTGATGAAGTGGCTATTGCAGGTACCGTTCATAGTCGGTGGATGTTTTTTCTTGAGCGGTTTATCAAAACTTTGAAAGGATTTGTAAGACAAAGTGCAAGACTAGAAGCAAGCATGGTAGAGGGATGGCTTGTGCAAGAGTCATTAGTATATATCACAGAGTTTCTTGCATCCACGAATCCCGATATGCCACAAGCTTGGCATAACAAGGATGATGATTGCATCGTTGCTGAGGTTCCCCAAGGAAAAGGGATTGAAAGAAAGATGAGCAAAGAGCAAATGGAGAAATTCAATAAGTTTTGTATCCTCAACAGTAAGGAGATGCAGAAGTGGATTGAGAGATATGAAGCGGCCAAAGCAGAAAGAATAAATGCAAGGACAAGATTCAGAGTAATGTACAAGCGATCATAACCATATCCACGGGATCTGGCTCTTCTCCCCACTCACACGTCACTTGATTGGCTACAACTGGCTCTATGTAAAGCCGAACGTGATGGAGAGACAATAAACAAGTACAAGCGAGAGTTATCATCTGGATGTATGATGCATGTAAGTTTCTTGCCTCTTGACGTAATTAAGTAATTATTTGTGGCAATATACGCTATAAAATAGATGCATCTTCATTGTTTTAATGATGCTCATTTACAGTACAGAAAGTACAGTGCATTATGGTCATATGGATGACATTTTCAAAGAGAGTCACATATATTTGTGAAGTCATGGCTAACTTCACACAAGATAGCCAAGCAAGTTCTTTGGATACCAATCTTCTCTCCTCACAGTTGGATTATTGTGGAACCATACACGAAATCTATGAAGTTGATTTCAGAGTATTTTCATTCTTGATGTAAAATGGTTTAGAACTATTTACAATGGTCCCCATGCAACAGTGAGAAAAGATAGTAGTGGTTTCTTTGCAATAGACTCCACCAAACTTTGGATTGATGAAAGTGATACTTTTGTTCTTCTTGAGCACTATGAGCAGGTGCATACTAATGATTTAATTAATCGAAGCTTTCATTTTTAAAGATCCATTGATACATGTACTTAAGCATAATTTCATATATATAATTGACGACATTTGGCACCCATCTTCAATATAGGTGGTTTTTAATCCGGATCGTTTTAATCCAAGATGGTGGTACGTGATCCAAGTTGCACCACAAAGTAAGCAAAATTTTGAAGATAGAGATGTGGATATGGAGATGCCACTACCAATGCCAGATCCAATTGATCCAAATGAATCTAGCAAAGAAGATGATCACAATATGAGCCAAGAGAAAGATGCACATAATGACATTGCATGGGAGGAAGATGAAGATCACAATATTGAGGAAGAAGACAACGATCATCAAGAATCACCACTCTTTATTGAAGAAGATGATCAAGTACTTTTAGGTAAACGTACGATGCTAGAGTACGATGATGACATAGGAGATCAACTCGGTATAGAGTTAGAGATAGAGTTGTTTGGCACATTAGACTTGGCTCACCATTGATGTAAATGCTCTTCATTGATTTTTTTCATCTCAAACTTGGACATGAATATATGAGCTTCAAAGGCTTGATGTACATGCTCTCATACTTTTATTCTCTCAAAAGTCCAAACATGTATGAAAATTTTAAAAAAAATTCCATTGGAGAAAACTAGCTTTTAAGGTCAATATGAGATAAAATGGGAACCTAAAGAACCTTACAGTCTCTTAACTTCAATTCCCAGCAAGGAAAGGTATCCAACATGGGCTCTTATACAAGAATTCAATGAGAGGTCTAACTGTGAAATAGAAGGATTAAAAGCATTTATTACATACAAAGAGAAAATGATCCAGAGATATCCTGATTCGAAGCCTACTTGGAGAGAACACACTACCACTGTAATTAACAAGACACGAAATTTAATAAAGGACCTTGAGAGAATGCGAGGCTCAAAGGATGTCACGGAAGAATGCAATATGTTTTGGCCAAATGTTCATAATGATTTGTGCCCAGCTCCAGTCTTTGAAAATGAATTTTTATCATTAATCCCACATCCATATTGTGGACGAAGAAGAGAGAGTTTATGCCACAAGTAGATATAGAGGTCAATTGTTTTGTTGTGGTTCGGCCATCGGATGATGAATATGAGAATGTGAAGTTTTGGGTTGCAAAAGTAGTTAATGTGCAAAGAGATGACCAAGGGAGAGCTACAACATTTACAGCGGTATGGTATGAGCCAAAGGGCAGGAAGGAGAATATGGATAACAACACATTGTATACTAATTGTATAATGAAGGAGTGGGTCCCAAATGATGAAGCGGTCTCTCAAGTTTCGACGAAGACAATCATAGTGTCTTCGCATTCAAGGGCAAAGAAATCAAAGAAGCGCATGGGATATGAGGTAGAAGGAAAAATAAAAATACCACATCAAACTATTTTGCATATACACAAATTTTTAAGGATGCTCGCTATGGAGGAAGTAGAAGGAGACAGTGCAAATGAAGAATGTCCATGATTAAAGCTTTGTATTGAAGTCCATTGAAGGATTTTATTTGGGTACCAGGCAAGAAGCCAATCCAAGACAATTATAATCAAAGTCATCACCTCCTATGTCAAATGAGAGTCAAAATATGCACTGGATGTCACCCAAGGGTCAAGGCTTGCCAAGACAATAGGGAGTTAATGCAGATGGCACCTGGCAAGGGACTATCACATTGAGCAATAAGACAATGGGGAGTCAATGCACCCAAGGGGCAAGGCTTGGCAAGATAACTTGTGGGAGTTAATGCAGATGGCACCTGTATTTTGCACTGGATGTCACCCAAGGGTCAAGGCTTGGCAAGACAATAGGGAGTTAATGCAGATGGCACCTGGCAAGGGACTATCGCATTGAGCAATAAGACAATGGGGAGTCAATGCACCCAAGGGGCAAGGCTTGGCAAGGCAAGTGGAGGGCAAGTGGGAGTCAAATTATGCAGATGGCACCTGGCAAGGGACTGTCATAACATTGAGCAATAAGACAATGGGGAGTCAAATTATGCAGATGGCAGGAATTGAGGCTCTTTAAGAGCAACAATTTCAATTGTAAACATATGTTCAATCTATATCATTTTGGATATAAAGACTCTGGGATGGTCACACCGAGGCGATGCGACCACGATCAGGGCTCCCCTTGCATATTTTACGTTGTAGGCACCCCATCATAGCAGCACACATTTATCCGAGATATCTCGCTGCGAATGGTGGTCGATTGCCTCACAACCATCAGATAGCCAGGTCGTTTGCATTGCAGCTATATGCTGAGTTTGTGCTTGGTCATCGGGTGGACTACCTTAGTACCCCTCCAAGATCAGGAGCGGCGGGACGTGGTAGGATGGGGCATCAGGAGCATCAGATTGCAGGTGTTCGACGTCGACGCGAGGAGGCACTAGAGTTGCACACCATCCCTGCACCGGCATTGCGAGTGGTGGGAGGACAGATTAGGGGGGATCTTCATTCAGTGGCATCATCCTTGTAGCACATGGTCTCTACCCTATCGAGATCTATTGCGATTCCACCTCCCCCACCTCGATCATCGATGGAGCCTCCCACATCTACACCACCTCCCACATCTACACCACCTCAGCACGAGTTGGAGGCTCGAGACACATGGATTGCAGAGTTGGAGGCATTGTTGGCCGAGTCTAGGGACGAGGTTAGTTATTTTGATTATGTTAGTTTATTTTTTTGTAGCGTGTTTTGAACTGAAGTTTTTTGGTTAATTCTCACCATGTACGCGACATGTTTGTATTGCAGGCACATCTATTGCATCAGGAGATGGAGTCTCGCGTACGACTATTGCAGACAGATTTGGAGGAGCAGAGGATTCGGACACGTATAGCATACCATCGTGCAGAGCACTATATTTTGCAGTTGAGGCATATTAATCGTGATCCATCTCGCCATAGGATCGACCCCAGCGTGGCCCTATACCCTGCTCCTCCTGTAGATGTGCTGACTAGGACACCCATAGACGCAGCAGTCATAGCCAGGCTTCCTACTGCCACTTGCGTCCTTTGCCACGAGGAGTTTGACACCGTCGGGTGGTTTGGACTAGGGTGCAGCCACATCGCACATCTCCATTGCATGACCTGCCACATGGTGGCACGATTAGTGTGCCCTGTATGCTTTGCTGACATTGATGTGGCCACATACATAGGACTAGGCATGGATGATCTATATCCTGGTCATCGTCAGGCCGTTGATCCATTCGCCCGTGTAGTCTTGACAGAGCACTACAGGGAGGAGGTACAGAGAGCGTTGCTGATGCAGGAGGGTGCTGATACATCGGTGGTTGTAGCATGCATTCCATGACGCTTTTCGTATGGTGATTTCATGCCAGGTGATGAGGCACGAGCAGAAGAAGCACGCCGGATTGAGCGAGAGGCAGAGTTGTAGACATCATTGCAGCAGTGGGTGGAGCAGCAGCTAGGGCAGGGCCGAGACC
This sequence comes from Dipteris shenzhenensis, assembly GCF_047967505.1. Lineage (NCBI taxonomy): Eukaryota > Viridiplantae > Streptophyta > Polypodiopsida > Gleicheniales > Dipteridaceae > Dipteris > Dipteris shenzhenensis. The sequence goes on from NC_141600.1 coordinate 16,089,796, forward strand.
AGCGTCTTCTACATGTAGAGACGATTACTCGCGCTGGATTTGAGGCACGAGTATTCGTAGATGCACGGCTATGGGAGCTGAGACGCACATACATAGAGGAGGCAATGGAGGCAGAGATGGCTGCGATGGCGCATGCAGCATGTCCTCCTCTTCATCAGGATGAGGCTGGCCCATCTCATGCAGGTGATGAGGCTGGCCCATCTGAGCCGGCTTTTCCTGAGGGCACACAGCGGACGGTTGGGTAGCGGGTCATACAGGAGCCGCGTCAGCGTTCCACTAGAGGATCATATGTAGAGCTATTAGATTCGGATTCAGATTGATTGTTTAGGCTTCACACGTTTCTTGTATAGGGATGCACTTCTGCAACATGATGATGATGATGTACAGATTCATTTTGGTACTTTCATGATATTGTTCCCACTTTTATGATGTATGAGCATTTTCGTACTTTCATGATGTTCTTCACACTTTGTTTATCTCAGTTTATCTCAGTTTATAGTTTGTTTAAATGTAACATAAACATTTAAAATTAGGAGTATGATTTTGAATTTCGAATATCTCAATTCACACATCTAATACATAAGGTATTTAAAAAATAATGCCATGTGAAGTAATTGTAAACATTAAGCATTGAAAAAGTGTTCAAGTTCCAACTTTATCATTTTGAATATCATATTGAATTTCGTATATATCAATGCTTGCAATTATTACACTAAACCTAAGAGCCGTGCGAAGTTTCATCCCCATGTGCATATTTAAAATTAAGAGTATGATTTTGAATTTCAAATATCTCAATTCACACATCTAATACATAATGTATTTTAAAAATAATGCCGTGTGTCGTAATTGTAAACATTAAGCATTGAAAAGGTGCTTGCGAAAATGTATGCATTATACCTTCCACATGGCGCAAACCAGATCAGTTGGAGACCAAATCTTGCGTGGATGTATGTCTAGGGTAGCCTAAGAGGCGTGTGAAGTTTCGTCCCCAACAGGGTTTAGGATTTAGGGTTCAGGGTTTAGGGTTTAGGGTTTAGTCGTGCTAGTAGGGATTGCTTCTACGTGGCGCAAACCAAATCAGTTGGAGACCAAATCTTGCGTGGATGTACGTCTAGGGAGCCTAAGAGCCATGTGAAGTTTCGTCCCCAACAGGGTTTAGGATTTAGGGTTCAGGGTTTAGGGTTTATGGTTTAGGGTTTAGGGTTTAGTTGTGCTAGTAGGGATTGCTTCTACGTGGCGCAAACCAAATCAGTTGGAGACCAAATCTTGCGTGGATGTACGTCTAGGGTAGCCTAAGAGGCGTGTGAAGTTTCGTCTCTATGCCAGGGACTTGGCTATGCGTGCTGTCCCCTTGTGGGGACAACTGTACAATCTCAAGTTTCCTAAAGGGAGTTCTATGCAACTTTTTTTCCCAACAGGGTTTAGGATTTAGGGTTCAGGGTTTAGGGCTTAGGGTTTAGGGTTTAGTCGTGCTAGTAGGGATTGCTTCTACGTGGCGCAAACCAAATCAGTTGGAGACCAAATCTTGCGTGGATGTACATCTAGGGTAGCCTAAGAGGCATGTGAAGTTTCGTCCCCAACAGGGTTTAGGATTTAGGGTTCAGGGTTTAGGGTTTAGGGTTTAGTCGTGCTAGTAGGGATTGTAAAAATGTACGCATTTGTCCTTCCACGTGGCACAAACCAGATCAGTTGGAGACCAAATCTTGTGTGGATGTACGTCTAGGGTAGCCTAAGAGGCGTGTGAAGTTTTGTCCCCAACAGGGTTTAGGATTTAGGGTTTAGGGTTTAGGGTTTAGGGTTTAGTCGTGCTAGTAGGGATTGCTTCTACGTGGTGCAAACAAAATCAGTTGGAGACCAAATCTTGCGTGGATGTACGTCTAGGGTAGCCTAAGAGGCATGTGAAGTTTTGTCCCCAACAGGGTTTAGGAGTTAGGGTTCAGGGTTTAGGGCTTAGGGTTTAGTCGTGCTAGTAGGGATTGTAAAAATGTACGCATTTGTCCTTCCACGTGGCGCATACCAAATCAGTTGGAGACCAAATCTTGCGTGGATGTACGTCTAGGGTAGCCTAAGAGGCGTGTGAAGTTTCGTCCCCAACAGATAAGTCCACGTGTGTATTTCATTAGTACGTGCGCCATTTTTCATACGTAGTCGTGCTAGTAGGGATTGTAAAAATGTACGCAGCTGTCCTTCCACGTGGCGCATACCAAATCAGTTGGAGACCAAATCTTGTGTGGATGTACGTCTACGGCAGCCTAAGAGCCGTGCAAAGTTTAATCTCCAACAGATAAGTCCACATGCATATTTCATTAGTACGTGCACCATTTTTCACACGTAGTCGTGCTAGTAGGGATTGTAAAAATGTATGCATTTGTCCTTCCACGTGGCGCATACCAAATCAGTTGGAGACCAAATCTTGCGTGGATGTACGTCCAGGGTAGCCTAAGAGCCGTGTGAAGTTTCATCCCCAACAGATAAGTCCACATGCATATTTCATTAGTATGTGTGCCATTTTTCATACGTAGTCGTGCTAGTAGGGATTGTAAAAATGTACGCAGCTGTCCTTCCACGTGGCGCATACCAGATCAGTTGGAGACCAAATCTTGCGTGGATGTACGTCCAAGGTAGCCTAAGAGCCGTGTGAAGTTTCATCCCCAACAGATAAGTCCATGTGCATATTTCATTAGTATGTGTGCCATTTTTCATACGTAGTCGTGCTAGTAGGGATTGTAAAAATGTACGCAGCTGTCCTTCCACGTGGCACATACCAAATCAGTTGGGTACCAAATCTTGCATGGATGTACATCTACGGTAGCCTAAGAGCCGTGCAAAGTTTAATCTCCAACAGATAAGTCCACATGCATATTTGGTTAGTACGTGCGCCATTTTTCACACGTAGTCGTGCTAGTAGGGATTGTAAAAATGTACGCATTATACCTTCCATGTGGCGCATACCAAATAAGTTGGAGACCAAATCTTGCGTGGATTTTGTCTAGGGTGGCCTAAGAGTCGTGCAAAGTTTCATTCCCAACAGATAAGTCCACACGTGTATTTCGTTAGTACATGCGCCATAGCTTTGCCGCAGTCGTGCTAGTAGGAATTGTAAAAATGTACGCATTGTACCTTCCACGTGGCGCATACCAAATCAGTTCAGACCAAATCTCACGTGGATGTATGTCTAGGATGGCCTAAGAGTCGTGCGAAGTTTCATCCCCAACAAGTAAGTCCACATGCGTATTTCGTTAGTACGTGCGCGAATTTTCTTAGTCACGTTTTTAAAATGTCCTAAAGCACAAAACAAATTACACCATTACTACTAATAAACAATTTTTTGTTTTACAAACACAACAAATCCCATTGAGAAGACATCGGACATCATGTAAAAAATAGAATCTAATACAATGATGTGTATGAACGTGTATACAGCCATCATAGTGAAATACAAAATATGAGTCCATGAAAATTACAATGGTACGGTCACACAGTGATCCTATACATATCGAATACAAAAAAGTGTAATCAACTAGTGATACCCAATAAAAATCAATCTGATCAATTGATGATCTCAAAAAATATGATATGTAATGTGCTACTCCTCGGGATTTTAAAGAAAGAATGGTTTTTTGGAAAAAAAGACAAAGACCACTGCATGGAAGAATGCATCAATGTACAGGTGAGGCGTGATGCAGTGCATAGTGCCATTAAGTATTTGCTGTCAGAGAAACAAATTCCACTTACTCATTGTAACATTGACTATAATGTGGTGAAGCATATAGCTTCTTTGTCAACACCCAAGGTAAAGCTATGGGCAAACAGGTGGATTAAAAAGGATGAAGATGGGTCATAAATAGTAACCTCTTATATGAGAAAAGAAATCCCACAACAGGTGCTTGCATATGTGGAAAGATTAATCAGCGAGATAAGGATGCCGACAGATATGCACCAAATCTTTCAATTCAATGTAGAGGTTACGGTAGATTCTAGAAAGCTTGTGAACTTCAGGGGAGTCTCAGAAGATGACTTCTTCAAGAATGAGTCAGCATGGGATAAGCCACAACTATTCTTTATCAATGAAGTTTCTAGCGGTGATATCCATAACTTCATTGATAGAATAGTATATACCACCATTAGCAAAGTGGAAATTTGCAACATTGTCATTTTTGTTGATAAAAAAGAAAAAGAAGCCATGCAGGTTACTCTAGAGCGAGCATATTCATTAGATTTGAAGATCTATAGTGGTGTTTATGCATCAAAGAGAGGCAAGAGAGAATGTGGCATAGCGATTCAATCTCTTGAATCATTCTTTTTGTGTATGCGGAGTCCCAACCCTTATCACTCCTTATAAAAGAACATAAGAGGGAATTCAAATAATTTGAGATTGATGCTAGAAGAGCAAGATATTCCCAGGTCCATACATTATCAAAAAAACAACTATGGAAGCCCTGCAAAAAGTGGGAGTCTCTTGCTTACCATGATGGAGAATTTGCTACCGGCAGGTTGGGAGGTCACCTTGTGCAGGATGGGATATTTATTTGAGGATCTCCTCAGAAAAGGCAACTCCATAAATATTATTGAAAATAAGCATTTCATGGCTTATTTCCAGCTTCAAGTAGATCTAACCACAGGCTATGAAAAAGAGATAGACCACAAGGACACCGATGACATGGATGATTATCTTGAAGATCATAATGTCCCAGTTGATGATGATGAAAAGATGGACTTACATGACCCGTCACAGAGAGGTTGTGGATGAAGACAAACATGATGATGCCTTCTTTGATAATTATGGCTCGCAGGGTTATGAAAAAAGGCCACTATGACAATACTTAGCGGTATGAATTCTATTTCTCAACTAAATACAATAGGGCTTGCAGGTCAGATTTAATCCTCATGGATGCTTTGTTGAGGATATGAAAAATAATGGTCGCTTGATAGCAAAAGGAAAGAAGAAGGGCAGGATGTTTACGTTGGATGCAGACATGCCTGAATTGAGTGCAGCAATGTTTGCACATGGGACCAGTGTAGTTGCAGATATTGATATCTGGCACAAACGCATTGGTCATGTTAATATACAGCGACTTAAATCAATGCAAGCCCAAAATATTGTTGCAGGATTGCCTAAATTCAAGGTTTCAGAAATGCAAAAGGTCTGTGAAGCCTGTCAATTTGGGAAACAGGCAAGGAAACCTTTTCCTAGGCATGTTCAAGAGAGTAAAAAGCCATTGGAATTAATCCACTCTGATGTGTGGACTACAAAAGCTGCATCTATTGGAGGCTGTCACTATTTTGTCACATTTATTGATGACTTCAGCAGAAAACTGTGGGTGTATTTTATGAAAAAGAAAAGTGAAGTGTTTGGGCACTTCAAAGCTTTCAAAGCTATGGTTGAAAAAGAAACAGGCCTGCAAATAAAATGCCTAAGGTCAGATGGAGGGGGAGAGTACCTCTCAAATGAGTTTGCAAGGTTCTTGCAGGAGCATGGTATAAAGCAGCAATATTCATGCAGTCATACCCCACAGCAAAATGGAATTGCAGAAAGGAAAAATAGGCATATTGGAGAGGTATCTCGGGCTATGCTAAATGAAAAAGATCTACCAGATTATTATTGGGCTGAAGCAGTTGCTACAGCAGTTTATATAATGAACAGGACTCCCACTGCAGCAATACATGGCATGACGCTAGAGGAGATGTATACTGGTAGGAAACCAGATATTTCTCATTTGAAAATTTTTGGTTGCATTGCCTATGTCCATGTGCCAAATGAGTTGAGGTCCAAGTTGGATCCAAAAGCTGAGAAGTGCGTCTTTATTGGTTATTCTCTGCAGCAGAAAGGGTATAGATGCTATAACCCTTCTACTCGTAAGTTTACAGTGAGCAGAGATATTGTTTTTGATGAGATGAGCAGCTGCTATAAATCAGCAAATGTGATGATTGATGTAGATGCACAAAATGGTAATGCTGCACAGAATTCACAGCAGCAATCACAAAATATCAGTGGACCTGCAGTGTCCTCTAGCAGTGGTTCACATACTTCACCATGGACAGGTAGATTGAGATCAGGAGAATCTCCTCAAAGCAATGCAGATAGTGGTACGCAGGTATCACGAAAAGGAAAAGAGAAGGTAGATCAGCCCATGTTTGATGTGAATGCAGGTCACTCTTATGTGGATGGTGAATCCAGTGGCTCAGAATAGAGCATTGATGATGAGTTGGGTATTCCTTCTGTTGTTACACCTGGAGTAAGGAAGACCAGGGATGTTTTGAGAGCACCTGGAAGTGAGCCTATTTTGCGCAGGTCTACCAGGGCTAGGTATCCTGTGGATAGGCTGAAATATGATGGATTTATAGCCATTCACTATGCCTATATGGTCAAAGTGATATAGGAACCAGAACCCACTTCTTTTGAGCAAGCCATGGGAAATCAAAAATGGGAGAAAGCCATGGATGAAGAAATGGATTCCTTGGATGCTAATGCTACATGGGAATTGGTGCCTTTGCCTAAAGGCAAGAATGCAATTGGTTGTAAATGGGTTTATAAGATCAAGCACAATGCAGATGGTTCTGTGAATAGATACAAGGCAAGATTAGTTGTCAAGGGGTATGCACAGACATATGGCATTGATTATGAAGAAACTTTCAGCCCGGTTGCAAGGATGGCAACCGTAAGAGCAGCCATTGCTATGGCTACATCAAAGGGATGGTCTTTACATCAGATGGATGTAAAGAATGCCTTCTTGCATGGTGATTTGCAAGAAGAGGTCTTTATGGAGCAGCCAGCAGGTTATGTTCATGCTATTCATCCTGAGTTTGTTTGCAGGTTGAAGAAAGCCTTGTATGGCTTGAAGCAAGCACCTAGAGCATGGTCTGACAAGATAGGACAGTATCTTGTCACTATTGGCTTTCAGATTTCCAAGGCAGATTTCTCACTCTATGTGAGAAAAACAGAGAAAGGGATAATGCTGCTGGTCATTTATGTTGATGATTTGATCATCACAGGTGATAGTGATGAAGATATCCTTCATGTGAAAATGTTATTGAGGCAGAAGTTTGAGATGAAGGATTTGGGAGAGCTGCGTTATTTCTTGGGCATTGAGGTGATTAGATCACCAAGTGGGATACAGCTCTTGCAGAGGCAGTATGGATTGGACATGTTGTCCAAATATGGGATGACAGGCTGTAAGCCTATTTCAGTTCCTTTGGAGCAGAATGTGAAGCTGAGCGCAGATGCAGGTGAGCTTCTGGAGGACCCTACTATGTACAGACGCATAGTAGGAAGTTTAATTTACATGGCTATTACCAGGCCAGATTTGAGCTATGCTGTTGGGTTGGTAAGTCAGTTTATGCAGGCTCCAAGGAAACCGCATTTGGATGCGGCTAGATGCATACTCAGGTATGTGAAGTCCACATTGTAGCGTGGACTATTTTATGAGGCTGGGGTTCAGATACAGTTGCATGGATACACTGATGCTGATTGGGCTGGTAGCATTTTAGATAGATGATCTACCAGTGGATATGTGTTCTCTTTTGGGAGTGCTGCAGTCACTTGGAGCAGCAAGAAATAGCCTACAGTTGCCTTGTGGAGCACAGAGGCTGAGTACAAGGGTGCAGCAATGGCTGCATGTGAGGTAGCTTGGTTGCATAAGCTACTTTATGATATGCATCAGTCTACAGATGGGCCGGTTGTCATTTATTGTGACAACATGAGCAGTATACATTTGGCAAAGAACCCAGTCTTTCATGCTAGAACAAAGCACATTGAGGTGCATTATCACTATGTGTGGGAGAAGGTTTTACTAGGTCTTATTGATCTAGTTTATGTCAGCACAGAGGATCAGGTAGCTGACATCTTCACGAAAGCATTGGGCGCAGAGAAGCTGCGCAAGTTCAGAGACCTGCTTGGTGTGCAGGAATTGGGATTGAGCTCGAGGGGGAGTGTTGAGATATCGAGCTCCACTCGCGATATGCCAGGGTGACCGTTGTGTATTTATGTCACCGACTTGTTAGCTGGAGATGCGGTTGGTACACCGCTCACAAATAATAGCTGGATGACAGCTATCCTTATCTACACTAGTTCGTGGCTCAGTTAGTATGGCACCTTAGTTAGTTGAGTTTGGTTTGAGACCCACATATAGGGTTCTTCTATTTCTTTGTACTAGAGTTCTTTTGGCTTTCACAACTAAGAAGAGAAAAATTGTTTTCAGCCTCCACTTTTGTGTGTATTCCCCCATTGTGCATGTGAGAAAGCCGCAAGTGAGACTCCTTCCCTCTCTCCCATAATCTTCACATGCACATCACCTTCAACTTCTTCCAGTTCTTGTAGTCGCCATGCTAGTTCTTCAAGGGATGTGCACTCTAGCATCCTTCTTTTGAGCAATGTCCTTGAGGACCTTTATAATGATCGTCCAAAGTCGGTGAACTCGTATCAAGTATGCCCAACACAGTTTCATGATGACCACAACCTTTGCATTCCTTACAAATGATCACCCTCCTTCATGGCTTGCGGCTTTGTTGGGGTGGTGCTTCCACTCGTGTCATGTGTGATTGAAGTACAAGCTTCACGTGCCAAGAAATCAACAACTAGATTTCAAGCTCGAGGGATATGCTGAATTTTTACCTCTTCAAATTGGTTGCAAAGTTCCAATGCTTGTTGATGTCATGGAACCAAGCCTTTGCTCCACACCTTCCACCTTCCACTAACTTGTTCACACACTAGTTGAGAATCTCCTTGCACTTCAAGTTGCTTAGCATGATGTTCTTGTGCCTTTTGTAGCCCAAAAATGAGTGCCGAGTACTCAGCTTGATTGCAAGTACTTGTAGGTGCAGACTTGCTATAACAATACTCCTCACCACCTAGTGAAGTGAGCTTCACACCCACGCCAGCAGCCTTGGTCGAAGGTTTGTAAGCTCCATCAAATTGAAGGATCCAAGATGTCATCACACCAAGACTAAAATTCGGACATCCCAAGTTTCTCGGTAGTCCAAGATAGGTAGGAGGAGAGGGTGGGGAGAATTCAACACTTGAGCCAAACGTTCAGCACCAAATAAACTTGCAATCCTTTGTTGATAGTTTATCTTTAGACCAAAAAGAATTACAACTTGAAGCTCAAAATGAGGCACAAAAGGTTGATTAGGTACAAATGGATTCCTTGGTCGAAACATTACTAACCATAGCCGAGGCCTAGAAACCTTTGTAGTGAGATTGAGAATAAACCATTTAGGATGAGCTTATCCATAGGAATTAACAATCAGATGCACCAAATCTCCCCCCAAGTTTGGGAAGCATCCCACCCTTTGATGAAAGACACCGTTTTAATTACCTCTGAAGCAGCAAGTAGTTCGATCACTGCACAATGAGTAGAAGTAAAATCAGCATATCAGTAGTTCTTCACCATGAATCATCCACAATGTATCATTCCACCCGTCATCTCCTTGAACAATGCACTGGACAATTAGCCGTTGAAGGTCGACATGAAGATCAAGGAAGAGATCTCGTGCATTGGTAGCCGTAAGGTGTAGAGGACCAGGCACCAAATCCTTAAACGCGTCCAAAAGTGACATAAATATCCACCCTCCTCGTGTGGCGTGCATTCGTGAAGTGAGCTTGGAGAAGTTCTAAATCGACGATCTAGTAGGAGATTGAATAGAGCACATGAAATGAAGTACTTTTGCTTTTTACAGCAAGAGCAAACTCCCCATGGTTAGAGAGTTAAAGTTCTCGAGATTTCAATATATAAACAAAAATCATTACATTTTCACACTTCCAACTTGTTGGCCCAATGATAAGTCTCCCTTTTGTGAAGGGGGAGGTCTTGGGTTCAAATCCTGCTCTTTAATAAAAAGAGAGGAGAGGAGAGGAGAACGAGAAGAGAAAGAGAAGAGAAGAGAGAGGGGGGCATGGGATCTGCTGTTACAGTTTTGCAGAAACTCAGAAAACTATCCACTGCCTGAATTTCCACATAAATCAAGCCCCATATCTCAAGTCTATGATACTCCCTTGGTCTCTTTCCAATTTTATAATATGTTCAAACCTCTAGGAGGACAAGTGGAGGGTTGGCACAAGGAATCTTGCCACCTCATCCTACTTTCCCCATTATTTAACTTGCTCTCTTGGACCTTCTATACCTCCCCCACATGGGCCTATCCTATATGGAGGGAATAACCCAATATAATATCCATCTCCACCTATTTTATATTACTTCTCCCATGGACTTTGAGCCATATCTCACTAAATGTAGCCTAGGTGGACGGGTGGCACATGGAGGAGCCATGCCACCTTACATTTTATAATATCACTACCATGGATTATGTACAACACACCTTATGGGTCCTCTTATGTGGAAGGGTGGCACATGGTCATGCCCTGCCACCTCAACCCTGGGCCCTATGCACACCATATTTTATTATACTATTGCCACACATACAAAAACACACAAATATTACTGCCTTTTTCCTTAGACAATTTTATCCATAACACCACCACCGTCAATTTCTATGTAGTGGACATTGAAGATACAGGCAGGAGTTACCCAGCCATACTCGGGAGACCATGGTTGAGAAAGAGTGATGCAGTCAGCTATTGGAAGATAGGACACATGTCTTTTGGTGCTTCTAAGGAGAAGATCCCGGTGCAACCTAGTGCCATGGAACCAAAAGAAGAAGAGGAGCAAGACAGTGATACTCTCTCATCCTCGGTGTCTGAATCAATTGAAGAACCAGACGGGGGGGAGGAATTCTCAGAGGAGGAAGTTTACATGATGGGGGTGTCTCCAACCCTACCACCTACAGAAAAGGTAACAACTAGTCCTCAATAACTTGAATCTATGCTTTCCCCAGACCTCACTCCAAGTGACAAAGACGAGTTCCCAGAAATGTTCAAAGATTTCCCTGACCTCTTTGCAACTAGCTACCACCACCTTCGCCATGTGACTACCATAGAGCACAAGATAGAGTTGAAGCCTGATGGGAAGCTTGTGGCTCAAAAGTATCGGAGATTAGGGCCCTTGCAGACCAATGCTTTGCACTCAAAGTTGCAAAAACTTGTAGAAGCTGGGTTTATTGTTCCGGTTCACAATACTGAATGGGTTTCACCAGTGGTAGTCACCCCAAAGAAAAACAACAAGTGGCGAGTCTGCATCGACTATAAGAAACTCAATGCAGCCACCAAGAGGGATCATTATCCTCTTCCCTTTCAAGACCTCATTCTTGAGAAGGTAAGTGGTCATGAGATGTATACTTTCTATGATGGTTACTCTGGGTTTTATCAAATCAAAATTGCCGAAGATGTGCTTAAAACCACATTTGCCACACCCTGGGGGACATTTGCATTCAAAGTAATGCCATTTGGCCTCACCAATGCTCCTGTTACCTTTCAAAGATCTATGTAGATGGTGTTTGCTCCTTATTTGGGGGATTTCTTGGAGGTTTTTTTAGATGAGGGAAGTAGCAAGCTAAGGGTGTCCACTTTTTGTTCACTCCCCAATCCTTAGGAGGTGGAAAAACAAGCTTCAGATTGCACCGCGTACACTGCGAGCAAGCATGATTAGGAGGCAGAGTCTAGAGGATAGTGAGACTGATGCTCTTTGGGCTTCGAGTGGTCGTGCACCTTGCAGCGATCGATTGTTGGATGATTCCACTAGGTCCTTCATACAACAGTTTTGGGAGGAGCATTGCAGAGCATCCCCAGTGTTTAAGAAGGCATTGTGGAAGAGGGTGTCACACGGTGTGTACATTGAGCATGGTGCATGTTTTTTGGAGTGTACCCAGACTGAGTTGTACACTCAGTTTGTAGAGGTGCACCCGGAGTTCAAGATTGGGCAGAGGTCATTTGAGCGATGCAGGCCATGGTTTGTGCAATGCTCTCAGGAGCGTGACACATGCTGTTGTCGCTACCATGTGGATTTTGGATTGATGTATGACGTATTCTGTTCCCTTGATGGTCATAGGGGAGTGGTTCCTACTAGCCCTCGCGACTTCATTCATTCCATATTGTGTACACGAGATGGTGATGCTTTATTCCACTCCCTTTTGATTGTGTGGAAGGCATGTGTACTTTGTGTGGTGACTTTCTAGAGTGCCACGAATTGCACTAGATACTTGTGATGTGCAGATGGTTCGTTAGCAGCAGTATGAGTACAGTACCTTGACATTAGATGGTGGTGCATAGTCGAGGAGGTTTCAGCTTGTGGGGAAGGAGACACCACGTGTTGTATTCATTGATAGTTTTCGAGGGAAGTTGTACCGCTACATACACCACTCGCACAGTGTGAAATGGGAGGATCGTCAGTTCCGTGCATGTTTGAGGACATTTCCTACAGGGGTGGTTGTCTCAGTGGTGGACTTGTGGTAGACTTTGCGGAGAATTACACCTTTGCACCACAGCATGAGATCCAATCGGAGTATTATTTCTCCGAACAGGTGACGTGTGATTGAGTATTGATTTTTTCCCCGCCTCATTATATTGAATTATTTCAATAGTCATATTTTTTTCAATGCCATATTGTAGGTTGCTATATTTGTGCACATTAGCTATCATCATGCACAGGCTCATGTGGATGGCATTGATAGCACCATGGACTCACATGTCATTATGCGAGAGTATCACTTCTACATTAGTGATGATCGATCGCATGATGCCCATTTTGTGCAGCATTGCTTCACTTTGCATGATAATTTCTTGAGGGATCATGGTGTCACATGGCAGTGGCGCTGGATCTGGTCAGACGGCTGCGGTGGTCAGTTCAAATCCACTAGACAGTTTTATTGGTTCTACAGATGGCACCGTGAGACAAGCATTCCAATCACATCGAGCTACTTCAAGACAGGGCACAGTAAAGGAGAGCACGATGGTGCAGTGCGTGTGTGAAGCATGCTTTGCGTCGATACCAATTGCGTCACAGTGCCGTATCGCTTCAAGGATGCACATGATGTGGTGCGGTGGTGCAGCCCCAGCACTTATCCACTAGTACTATCTCCTCGTTTCAGTCATGTGATGATAGGGTGGTGAGCCGGTATTTTTGGTGCATGGATATTGGGAGTCTTGATCGGGGTCTAGGCCTTTTGATTGTCGTTCTGTGCCTGGCACTCTTGATTTCCATTCCATCAAGAGCGTAGGTGAGTCTCACCCCTCGATCTTTTCTCGACGGTTTACATGTTTTTGCTCTGCATGCATTGATGATGATTGGGGAGGGTGCTCCATGATACCATGGGCCGATCCATGGGTACGGTGAGTGCTTTCTCCCTTCCAGCCTTGGGAGGAGGTACATGATGATTAGATTTAGTTCCTCTAGAGATTATGACCAGCTTAGAGATATTTTGCGTATTGGTGATATCTTCACGGTTATTTCTTCGAAGGGCAATGAGGAGGGTGTGGATTATTACTTGTTGCGATGCTCTATGCTGAAGAGTGTGCTGAATGAGGATACAGTGGATGGGCATGGGATGCGCTTCAATGCTCATAGCATGATCATAGGTGGCCACTATTTTCAGCAGATACAGAGGCGTGGTCGCTATATTGAGTTCCAAGAGTACATGGCAGATCAGGAGGCATACATGTATTCTCATCTTGTTGTTGGGATCAAGATTACTTTGAGTCGTGTTCACACTCGCAAGGCGACGTCCACACCACGATGGCGCCTTGCAGTGGTAGATCACGAGAGCATACTTGCAACTATTGGCATGAGAGCTGATCCTAAGGAGTAGCACATTACATATCATATTTTTTGGGATCATCAGTTGATCAGATTGATTTTTATTGGGTATCACTACTTGATTACACATTTTTGTATTCGATATGTATATGCTCACTGTGTGATCGTACCATTGTAATTTTCATGGACTCATATTTTGTATTTCACTCTGATGGTTGTATACACATTCATACACATCATTGTATTAGATTCTATTTTATACATGATGTCCGATGTCTTCTCAATGGGATTTGTTGTGTTTGTAAAACAAAAAATTGTTTATTAGTAGTAATGTTGTAATTTGCTTTGTGCTTTAGGACATTTTAAAAATGTGACTAAGAAAATTCACGCACGTACTAATAAAATACGTGTGTGGACTTATCTGTTGGTCCCTACTAGCATGACTACGTATGAAAAATGGTGCACATACTAACGAAATATGCATGTGGACAGTTTTGTTGGGGATGAAACTTTGCACGACTCTTAGGTCACCCTAGACATACATCCATGGAAGATTTGGTCTCCAATAGATTTGGTATGTGCCACGTGGAAGGTATAATGCGTACATTTTTACAATCCCTACTAGCACGACTGTGGCAAAGCTATGGCGCACGTACTAACGAAATACACGTGTGGACTTATCTATTGGGGATGAAACTTCGCACGACTCTTAGGCCACCCTAGACATACATCCACGTGAGATTTGGTCTGAACTAATTTGGTATGCACCATCTGGAAGGTACAATGCGTACATTTTTACAATCCCTACTAGCACGACTGCGGCAAAGCTATGGCGCATGTACTAACGAAATACACGTGTGGACTTATCTGTTGGGAATGAAACTATGCATGACTCTTAGGCTACCCTAGACATACATCCATGCATGATTTGGTCTTGAACTGATTTGGTATGCGCGACGTGGAAGGTATAATGCGTACATTTTTACAATCCCTACTAGCACGACTACGTGTGAAAAATGGCGCACGTACTAACGAAATATGCATGTGGACTTATCTATTGGAGATTAAACTTTGCATGGCTCTTAGGCTACTATAGACGTACATCCATGCAAGATTTGGTGTCCAACTGATTTGGTATGCGCCACGTGGAAGGTATAATGCATACATTTTTACAATCCCTACTAGCACGACTACGTATGAAAAATGGCACACGTACTAATGAAATACACGCATGGACTTATCTGTTGGGGATGAAACTTCACACAGCTCTTAGACTACCCTAGACGTACATCCACGCAAGATTTGGTCTCGAACTGATTTGGTATGCGCCACGTGGAAGGTACAATGCATACATTTTTACAATCCCTACTAGCACGACTACGTATGAAAAATGGCACACGTACTAACGAAATATGCATGTGGACTTATATGTTGGAGATTAAACTTTGCATGGCTCTTAGGCTACCGTAGACGTACATCCATGCAAGATTTGGTGTCCAACTGATTTGGTATGCGCCATGTGGAAGGTATAATGCGTACATTTTTACAATCCCTACTAGCACGACTACATATGGAAAATGGCACATGTACTGATGAAATACGCACGTGGACTTATTTGTTGGGGATGAAACTTCACATGGCTCTTAGACTACCCTAGACGTACATCCACGCAAGATTTGGTCTCGAATTGATTTGGTATGCGCCATGTGGAAGGTACAATGCGTACATTTTTACAATCCCTACTAGCACGACTGCGGCAAAGCTATGGCACACGTACTAATGAAATATGCATGTGGACTTATCTGTTGGGGATGAAACTGCGCATGGCTCTTAGGCCACCCTAAACATACATCCATGCAAGATTTGGTCTCGAACTGATTTGGTATGCGCCACGTGGAAGGTATAATGCGTACATTTTTACAATCCCTCTTAGCATGACTACGTATGAAAAAAGGTGCACGTACTAACGAAATATGCATGTGGACTTATTTGTTGGAGATTAAACTTTGCACTGCTCTTAGGCTACCATAGACGTACATCCACACAAGATTTGGTGTCCAACTGATTTGGTATGTGCCATGTGGAAGGTATAATGCGTATATTTTTACAATCCCTACTAGCATGACTATGTATGAAAGATGGCACACATACTAATGAAATACACACGTGGACTTATCTGTTGGAAATGAAACTTCACACAACTCTTAGACTACCCTAGATGTACATCCATGCAAGATTTGCTGTCCAACTGATTTGGTATGTGCCACGTGGAAGGTATAATGCATACATTTTTACAATCCCTACTAGCACGACTAAACCCTAAACCCTAAACCCTAAACCCTAAACCCTGTTGGGGATAAAACTTCACATGGCTCTTAGGCCACCCTAGACGTACGTCCACGCAAGATTTGGTGTCCAACTGATTTGGTATATGCGCCACATGGAAGGTATAATGCGTACATTTTTACAATCCCTACTAGCACGACTAAACCCTAAACCCTAAACCCTAAATGCTATTGGGGATGAAAATTCACACGGCTCTTAGGCTACCCTAGACGTACATCCATGCAAGATTTGGTGTCCAACTGATTTGGTATGCACCACGTGGAAGGTATAATGCATACATTTTTACAATCCCTACTAGCACGACTAAACCCTAAACCCTGTTGGGGATGAAACTTCACACGGCTCTTAGGCTACCCTAGACGTACATCCATGCCAGATTTGGTGTCCAATTGATTTGGCATGTGCCACGTGGAAGGTATAATGCGTACATTTTTATAATCCCTACTAGCACGACTAAACCCTAAACCCTAAACCCTAAACCCTGTTGGGGATGAAACTTCACACGGCTCTTAGGCTACCCTAGACATACATCCACGCAAGATTTGGTGTCTAATGATTTGGTATGCGCCACGTGGAAGATATAATGCGTACATTTTTATAATCCCTACTAGCACGACTAAACCCTAAACCCTGTTGGGGATGAAACTTCACACAGCTCTTAGGCTACCCTAGACATACATCCATGCAACATTTGGTGTCCAAGTGATTTGGTATGCACCACGTGGAAGGTATAATGCATACATTTTTACAATCCCTACTAGCACAACTAAACCCTAAACCCTAAATCCTAAACCCTAAACCCTAAACCCTATTGGGGATGAAACTTCACACGGCTCTTAGGCTACCCTAGACATATATCCATGCAATATTTGGTGTCCAACTGATTTGGTATGCGCCACATGGAAGGTATAATGCATACATTTTTACAATCCTTACTAGCACGACTAAACCCTAAACCCTAAACCCTATTGGGGATGAAACTTCACACGGCTCTTAGGCTACCCTAGATGTACATCCATGCAAGATTTGGTGTCTAACTGATTTGGTATGCGCCACATGGAAGGTATAATGCATACATTTTTACAATCCCTACTAGCATGACTAATCCCTAAACCCTAAACCCTAAGCCCTAAACCCTATTGGGGATGAAACTTCACATGGCTCTTAGGCTACCCTAGATGTACATTCACACAAGATTTGGTGTCCAACTGATTTGGTTTGCACCATGTGGAAGGTATAATGCGTACATTTTTACAATCCCTACTAGCACGACGAAACCCTAAATCCTAAACCCTAAACCCTAAACCCTGTCAGGATGAAACTTCACACGGCTCTTAGGCTACCCTAGACGTACATCCACATAAGATTTGGTGTCCAACTGATTTGGTTTGTGCCACGTGGAAGGTATAATGCATACATTTTTACAATCCCTACTAGCACGACTAAACCCTAAACCCTAAACCCTAAACCCTGTTGGGGATGAAACTTCACACAGCTCTTAGGCTCCCTAGACATACATCCATGCAAGATTTAGTGTCCAACTGATTTGGTTTGCGCCACGTGGAAGGTATAATGCATACATTTTTACAATCCCTACTAGCACGACTAAACCCTAAACCCTAAACCCTAAACCCTGTTGGGGATGAAACTTCACATGGCTCTTAGGCTACCCTAGATGTACATCCACACAAGATTTAGTCTCCAACTAATTTGGTTTGCACCACGTAGAAGGTATAATGCATACATTTTTACAATCCCTACTAGCACGACTAAACCCTTAACCCTAAATCCTAAACCCTATTGGGGATGAAACTTCACGGCTCTTAGGCTACCCTAGACGTACATCCACGCAAGATTTGGTCTCTAACTAATTTGGTATGCGCCACGTGGAAGGTATAATGCGTACATTTTTACAATCCCTACTAGCACGACTAAACCCTAAACCCTAAATCCTAAACCCTGTTGGGGATGAAACTTCACACGGCTCTTAGGCTACCCTAGATGTACATCCATGCAAGATTTGGTCTCCAACTGATTTGGTATGCGCCATGTGGAAGGTATAATGCATACATTTTTGCAAGCACCTTTTCAATGCTTAATGTTTACAATTATGACACACGGCATTATTTTTAAAATACATTATGTATTAGATGTGTGAATTGAGATATCTGAAATTCAAAATCATACTCTTAATTTTAAATACGCACATGGGGATGAAACTTCGCACGGCTCTTAGGTTTAGTGTAATAATTGCAAGCATTGATATATACGAAATTCAATATGATATTCAAAATGATAAAGTTCATAGCATGAGAAAGAGAGAGAGAGAGAGAGAGAGAGAGAGAGAGAGAGAGAGAGAGCTTATACTTGAACACTTTTTCAATGCTTAATGTTTACAATTACTTCACATGGCATTCTTTTTTAAATACCTTATGTATTAGATGTGTGAATTGAGATATTTGAAATTCAAAATCATACTCCTAATTTTAAATGTTGATGTTAGATTTGAACAAACTATAAACTGAGATAAACAAAGTGTGAAGAACATCATGAAAGTACAAAAATTCTCATACATCATAAAAGTAAGAACAATATCATGAAAGTACCAAAATGAATGTGTACATCATCATCATCATCGTGCAGAAGTGCATCCCTAAATAAGAAATGTGTGAAGCCTAAACAATCATCCTGAATCAGAATCTGATAACTCCACATATGATTCTCTAGTCATCCTCTGACGTGGCTCCTGTATGACCCGCTGCCCAACCGTCCGTTGTGTGCCCTCAGGCAAAGCCGGATCAGATGGGCCAGCCTCATCTCCTACATGAGATGGGCCAGCCTCATCCTGATGAAGAGGAGGGCATGCTGCACGAGCCACCGCTGCCATCTCTACCTCCCTCGCCTCCTCTATGTATGCGCGTCTCAGCTCCCATAGTCATGCATCTATGAATACTAGTGCCTCAAATCCAGCCCGAGTAATCATCTCTACATGTAGAAGACGCTGGTCTCGGCCCCGCCCAAGCTGCTGCTCCACCCACTACTGCAATGATGTTTGTAGCTCTACCTCTCGCTCAATACAGCATGCCTCCTCTGCTCGTGCCTCGTCACCTGGCATGAAATCACCATATGAGAAGCATCGTGGAACACACGCTGCAACCACAGATGTATCAGCACCCTCTTGCATTAGCAAAGCTCTTTGTGCCTCCTCCCTATAGTGTTCTTTCAAGACCACGCGGGCAAATGGATCAATGGCCTGATGATGACTAGGATACAGATCATCCATGCCTAGTCCTCTGTATGTGGCCACATTAATGTCAACAAAGCATACAAGGCACACTAATCGTGCCACCATGTGGTAGGTCATGCAATGGAGATGTGCGATGTGGCCGCACCCTAGTCCAAACCACCCTACAGTGTCAAACTCCTCGTGGCAAAGGACGCAAGTGGCAGTAGGAAGCCTGGCTATGACTGCTGCGTCTATGGGTGTCCTAGTCGGCACATCTATAGGAGGAGCGGGGTATAGCGCCATGCTGGGGTCGATCATATGGCGAGATGGATCACGACTAATATGTCTCAACTGCAAAATATAGTGCTCCACACGATGGTATGCTATGCATGTCCGAATCCTCTGTTCCTCCAAATCTGCCTCCAACAGTCGTACACGAGACTCCATATCCTGTCGCAATAGATGTGCCTGCAATGCAAACATGTCACGTACATGGTGAGAATTAACCAAAAAACTTCAGTTCAAAACACGCTACAAAAAAATAAACTAAAATAATCAGAATAACTAACCTTGTCCCTAGACTCGGCCAACAATGCCTCCAACTCTGCAATCCATGCGTCTCGAGTCTCCAACTCGTGCTGAGGCAGTGTAGATGTGGGAGGTTAGACTCGGCCAACAATGCCTTCAACTCTGCAATCCATGCATCTCGAGTCTCCATGAGGTAGTGTAGATGTGGGAGGTGGTGTAGATGTGGGAGGCTCCATCGATGATCGAGGTGGGGGAGGTGGAATCGAAAGTGATCTCGATAGGGCAGAGACCATGTGCTGCAAGGATGATGCCACTGAATGAACATCCCTCCTAATCCGTCCTCCAATAGCTCGCAATGCTGGTGCAAGAATGGTGTGCAACTCTGGTGCCTCGCGTCGATGCCGAACACCTGCAGTCTGACGCCCCATCCTACCATGTCCCGCTCCTGATCCTGGATGGGTACTAAGGTAGTCTACCCGATGACCAAGCACAAACTCAGCGTATAGCTGCATGGCAAACGACCTGGCTATCTGATGGTTGTGAGGCAATCGACCACCATTTGCAGCGAGATATCTCGGATAAATGTGTGCTGCTATGATGGGGTGCCTACAACGTAAAATATGCAAGGGCAGCCCTGATCATGGTTGCATCGCCTCAATGTGACCATCCCAAAACATATCCTCTAAGGCTTGCCTGTGATGTGACTCACACTCAAACAACTGCCGAATGGCTCTCCAATCCAAGCCATGACCAGTGATCTCTGCCTCAGCCTGTGCCTGAAAGCTATCCACAACGTCCTCAACTGTGTCCAATCGACCCAGAGCCTCAATAACTGAATCTAGACTCGCAACCAAGTGAGGGGGTGCCCTAGCATCTTGTAGTGCCCTCATCTCAGCTTTCAGAATCTCTATCTGCATACGAATAGTGGTGCCAGAACCTGTGCGCTGTGGCTAGCGCATGCACAAAAAAAACACATGGAAATTAATATTCTATTTGGGTAATGAAAATAATATTCTATTCAATATGACTTATAATCTATTTACGTAATGAAAACTAATTGTACGTACTCCTTGATGAGGTAGGATGTCGTTGGGATCATCCTATGCACCTACCGGTAGATGGGCCAAATGTGTGGCTCAATATTATGTTTATCAAACTCAATATTATTAAAAATTCTTAATTTTGATTAAAATTTTTTCAAACTCTAGTTGTTGCATTTTTAAACTTAGATGTCTCAAATAGTTTTTCCTTATATGTTTCCCTCTTTTTACTTTTTATCCAATTGATGGAATTAACTGTATGGCTCAATTATTGATGGGACTTTTTAATCTAAGCACACACATACTTTTTTTGTGTGTGGAATCTATCTCTCTCTCTCTCTCTCTCTCTCTCTCTCTCACACACACACACACACACAACACACACACACACACACACACACACACACATACACACATGGTTGGGGCAAGTATTATTGTACTTGATTAACTTATTTTCCAAAATAAGGAGAATTGTATCTTTTTAAATGCCTTTCTCGCTCTTTGGAAACTTTTCCACATGTGGTGTAAGGACCACATTGTCCACTTATGGCCCCTATAATAAGGACAAATAGTGGAGAGGTTTGGTTAATAAGACCTTCTTTGAATGCTTTACTGCCTTGGGTTTGCAATAGATATGGAGGAGATAGAAGGATATCTAATACATTAATTTGAATGATACACAAGCAAGGCGCATCTAGTATTTCTCGGACTACACATTAAAAAAGAGAGCGTGTTGACACTACAGACCTTTTAAAGCGAGAACTTTGAGAAAATAATTAGGCCTTATCAATATTATCTATTTTAGTTGGGCAATCCACCTCAACTAGTGGCCATTCCTATAGATCATCACTTGGTTCCCATGCCTGGGGAGAGAGGAGACCTTTGGACAATCATTTACGTATGTGTTTTCCATGCGCTGATGCATTTAGAAGATCCAATTAGCCATATGCTTATGCATCTAACCACTCTAGTGTTGGGGTCTTTGCCCATGTGGTGTGGTGTTTTAGGGATAATGCCCATGTGGTGTTTTATACAACCTACATACTCTACCTAAATTATGAAACAACTCTTAACCAACTATATAATCTATAATATTCCACATAAAGATTGATAAACGCACACCGCTACCTTAAACTCTTATTTTCTTTTTTTTTTAAAGATGATTTTGAAGACTAAAATTTAAAAGTTTTTTTATTTAAATAAAAATAGCACCAATTTCAAAAATAACATAAAACCTACTTTAATCTCTCTTTTTTTAAATAGATGAATTTAGAAAACAAAATATATACATTTTCACATTTTAAATAAAAAATTACGTAATTAAAAAAAAATTATTTAAAAAAACTTTAAAATGCATTTGAAATTTTGAAATATTTTATAATTAGATTACATATTCCTATAAACTAAAATAATATAAAAGCTACTTTAAACTCTTATTTTCTTTTTCTTAATACATGATTTCTAAAAACAAAATTTAAACATTATATTTAATTCAAAACTTCAATAATTTATAAACTTCAGTTATAAATTTTCTTTAATAGATGATTTTAAAAAACAAATTATATACTTTTTGACAATTAAATAAAAACTTCACTAACTTAAATAACTTACATAACATAAAAGCTACCTTAAACTCTTATTTTCTTTTTTTTTTAAAGATCATTTTTAAAAATAAAATTTAAACGTTTTTTTATTTAAATAAAAATAACACTAATTTAAAAAATATCTTTAATCTCTTTTTTTTAAAAGATGATTTCAAAAAACAAAATATATACATTTTCACATTTTAAATAAAAAATTACATAATTCCAAAAATAATTTAAAAAAACTTTAAAATGCATTTCAAATTTAGAAATATTTTATAATTATTCCTATAAACTAAAATTTAAACGTTTTTTTATTTAAATAAAAATAGCACTAATTTAAAAAATAACTTTAATTTCTTTTTTTTTTAAGATGATTTTAAAAACAAAATATTTACATTTTCACATTTTAAATAAAAAATTATGTAATTCCAAAAAATAACTTAAAAAAACTTGAAAGTGCATTTCAAATTTAGAAATATTTTATAATTATTCCTATAAACTAAAATTTAAACGTTTTTTTATTTAAATAAAAATAGCTCTAATTTAAAAAATAACTTTAATCTCTTTTTTTTCAAAGATGATTTTAAAAAATAAAATTTTTACATTTTCACATTTTAAATAAAAAAATGTCGTAATTTTAAAAAAAAAAACTTTAAAATGCATTTGAAATTTAGAAATATTTTATAATTATTTCTATGAACTAAAATTTAAACGTTTTTTTATTTAAATAAAAATAGCTCTAATTTAAAAAGTAACTTTAATCTCTTTTTTTTCAAAGATGATTTTAAAAAACAAAATTTTTACATTTCCACATTTTAAATAAAAAATGTCGTAATTCAAAAATTAAAAAAAAACTTTAAAATGCATTTAAAATTTAGAAATATTTTATAATTATTCCTA
Source organism: Dipteris shenzhenensis (assembly GCF_047967505.1). Lineage (NCBI taxonomy): Eukaryota > Viridiplantae > Streptophyta > Polypodiopsida > Gleicheniales > Dipteridaceae > Dipteris > Dipteris shenzhenensis. Next base: position 16,113,065 of record NC_141600.1, read on the forward strand.
TAAACTAAAGTTTAAATAAATTTTAGCAAATAAAAAAAGTACATAAAAAAAACCTTACCTGGACTCTCCCGCTCCGTCCATCTCCATCGTTGTTCATCGGTCGCTCTCCGTCACTGCCGCAATTCCGTCGACCTCCCACAAATCCGAAATCGGTCGATGAGGAGGAGCTCGATCGAGTATGAAGAATGAGGGGGTTCACTCTTCTTTTATAAGAAAATTTAGGGTTTCCCTACCTCGATTGAGCTATTTCACATGCAACATACATATCGCTCCATCATACCTCGATCGAGGTATAGACATGCCATGATACCTCGATCGAGGTTGACATGCCCATACACATTGGTACATGTACCTCGATCGAGGTATTGACCTGCCACGATACCTCGATCGAGGTATGTCAGTAGCAGCCGGATGCCACATGTCTCGATTGACGTATTCGACATGCGACCAAGTCATCGGTCCAGCATACCTCGATCGAGGTATGTCAGCTGCCCTGTCGGATGGCACATACCTCGATCGAGGTATAGCTGGACATGCCACACTACCACGATACCTCGAACGAGGCATATGTGGCATGTATAGGTGGCATGCCAGCAGACCTCGATCGAGGTATAGGCTCGGTTCGGTGAAAAAAGCCCAACACCTCAATCGAGGTATCGGCTTGGCTCCGTTGTCCTCGTGTGTGATTTTCATTGGAGATAATACCTCGATCGAGGTATTGCAGACTGAAGCAAAACCTTTGTATTTCCACTCGAGCGGGTGTCACACTCACCCGAAAGTGGTTCGGAAGTGGACACCCTTAGCTTGCTACCACCCATGATTTTTGTATATTCTCGTCACGTAAGGAGCACGTCATGAAGGTTAGATTGGCCTTCCAAAGGGTCAATGATGCAAATGGTAGTCTCAACCCTGAGAAATGCACCATTGGAGCCACTCAAGGGAGGTTACTGGGACATATTGTCTCATCCGAGGGCATCAAGCCTAACCCTGAGAAGGTAGAAGCCATCCTCAAGCTCTCCCTGCCAACATCCAAACATCAGGTATGCTCATTTGTCAATCTAGTAGGATACTATCGCCGCTTCATTGATCAGTATGCTACTTTGACATGACCCATGACTATGCTATTAAAAGATGGGGTTGATTTCTCTTGGGATGAGGATTGTGATCATGGGTTTGCACAAATCATGAATGCTCTGGCTTCAGAACCCATTCTACGCAATCTAGATTGGTCAAAGACTTTCTATATCAATCTTGGTTTTGGTGAGCACACTTTGGTAGATATTCTTCTCCAGTAAGGGGAGGATCGGTTCATGTATTCGGATCGATTTGCTTCTCAACAATTGCTCGACACTGAGCGATGCTATTCAGAGGCTGACAAGCATGCCTTGTCTTTGGTGTTCTGCATTGAGAAATTTAAGCATTATGTGGCTAGAAAGTCCTTCATTATACTCACTAGCACTGGTGTTGCAAAGAAGGTTCTTCAATCACCAAATCCCATGGGTCGGTTGGCCAAATGGTTGGCAGTTCTACAAGAATATGATTTTTCTTTCAAAATTGTAAAAGGGGGTTGTTCCAACTTGAATAATGCTTTGATTGATTTAGAGGAGTGCCTCCATGTAACCCTTGTAGCGGCCATAGAAGTTGGGGATCCACGGTATGGTGGTATCTATAGGTTTCTGACTGCTTTCTCCTTTCCTCCAGAAAGTACTAGCTATGAGAGAAAGAAGATCCATAGAGATAGTAGGTGCTATACCCTCCTTGATGGAGTGTTGTACCGTCAAGGCATGGATGGGGTACTAACCGAGCCATTGATGCAAATGAAGTGCCTAAGGTATTGAATCATTATCATGATGGATTTTGTGGAGGCCGCCACTATGCCAGTGATTATACAGCTAAGACGATTTTACATGCTGGATACTATTGGCTGACCTGGTTCAAGGATGTCACTTTGTGTTGCAAAACTTGTGAACCATGCCAATTCTTTGGTAGAAAGGATTTGCGTCCTAGGCAACATCACACAGTGATGTCCATCCATCCATTTCAAAAGTGGGGAATAGATTTTGTCGGGCCCTTGCCCATGACCACCCGCAAAAAGAAGTATCTTTTGGTAGCCACTCAGTATGTCACTAAGTGGGCTGAAGCTATCACCCTCCCCACTGCAAATGGTAAGGCAGTTTCAAATTTCATATTCGAACGTATCTGCACAAGGTTTGGGACACCCATGGAAATTGTCTCTAACCATGGGAGTCCATTCTTAAATGAGGTAGTGGAGTTACTCATGAATTGCATGGGTATTTATCATCACACTTCTAGCATCTATTATCTAGCATCCATGGGTCAAACAGAGCAGACCAATAGCCTCCTTTGTAAAACCATGGGAAAAATGGCCACAGGAAATAGGAGCCAGTGGGATCAGAATGTCATAGAAGCCGTATGAGCTTACAACATCACCCATAAAACATCTACGGGTCACACTCCTTTTGAGTTGGTATATGGTATTGAGGCCGTTTTACCACTAGAGATAGAGATTCCAGTTTTGAGATTGGCACAAGAACAGAGGATGACAGAAGATGAACATGTAGAGGCCCGATTGGTGCAACTTGAGAAGCTAGATGAAAACCGATGCCTTGCCCTACATCAAACAGAGATCCAAAAGAATCGACAAAAGGCCCGCTTGGATGCTAAGACCCACAAGGGATGGGAAAGACACTTTGCTGAGGGGGATATTGTGCTATGCTTTGATAACAGATTGGACCACCAAATGGATAAGAAGTTTCTACCACTGTGGGCCGGTCCATACAAAGTCATCAAGGAACATAGCAATGGGTGTGTACAAGTTCAGGAGCTGCATGAACCATATGGCAAAAAGGTGATCAACAAGTGTTACCTCAAGCCTTTCTTTGTGCGTGATGGACCCAGGCATGGAAATGCTGTGCATTCCCTGCCTGGGGGGGGCGAACTATTATGGATAAATTTGTCTAAGGAAAAAGGCATTAATATGTGTGTGTGTTTGTATGTGTGGCAATAGTATAATAAAATATGGTGTGCATAGGGCCCAGGGTTGGATGTGGCAGGGCATGACCATGTGCCACCCTTCCATGTAAGAGGACCCATAAGGTGTGTTGTACATAATCCATGGTAGTAATATTATAAAATGTAAGGTGGCATGGCTCCTCCATGTGCCACCCCTCCACCTAGGCTACATTTAGTGAGATATGGCTCAAAGTCCATGGGAGAAGTAATATAAAATAGGTGGAGATGGATATTATATTGGGTTATTCCCTTCATATAGGATAGGGCCATGTGGGGGAGGTATAGATAGTCCAAGCATGCAAGTTAAATAATGGGAAAAGTAGGATGAGGTGGCAAGATTCTTTGTGCCAACCCTCCACTTGTCCTCCTAGAGGTTTGAACATATTATAAAATTGGGAGAGACCAAGGGAGTATCATAGACTTGAGATATGGGGCTTGATTTATGTGGAAAAATGAGGCAAAGGGTTGTCACACACAATTGAGAGTGCATAACTGCCTAGCCCACATGATGGGAGACTTTTCCACACACACCATACATGTGGGAGGATGCATTTATTGGGAGAGAGCCCCTCTCTTGGCTATAAAAGGAGGGGGCTATTCCTTGATGAGGCACTCTCATTCTTTGTAAAGCCACCTAGCTAGTACTTTGATTTCTCCCTTCCCTTCCTTTCAAATAAAGCATGGTCCTCTTCCCTTGATGTCTCTATCTTTACATTCCTCCTCCCATCATATACATGCTTCTCTTCCCCCTCTCCCTTTCCCCTTGTGTCATAGTCTCCCTCTTCATTCCCTCCCCTTCTAATTCCTTTTCCCCTCCCATGATAACGTTTTGCCCTCATGTTCTCCTTTCCTCTATGGCCCTCGAGCGTTGCCATGCTTAGCCTCTAGCCTTTGGTCTTGATTTGTTTTCTGGCTAGTAACATGTAAATACAATTAAGTAATCATTCTAAAATACACTATGTGAGATTCTCCTCAACCCAAGGACACACCTAAATGAGCACATTAGGTATGGGTTAACGGGGCTCTAACGTTGTGCTCAAGTGATGCACATCCATTTGAGGACACACTATATAAAGTTTTTTTTATTTGTTGAAAACCAAAATGGATTAAGAATTTGGAATCCAAACTAGTGGGAATACTACATGGTGATCTAAAAACATTGATAGATTCACCCTAAAATGGAAGAAGATTAAAATGTGTAATTTGTGCATGTGCAAAGATCTTTTAATAAATCTGACACTATTTACAATTTTGAATTGTTTCTTTTTCCATTAAATTGCTTGCTATATGGCTCATAAGCATGCCAAAGGTCAATGAGTTTCAAATACATAGCTACTTACCTGACAAGTATGCATCCATGGCAGCACAAAAAATTTTAAAGAAAGAATGGTTTTTTGGAAAAAAAGACAAAGACCACTGCATGGAAGAATGCATCAATGTACAGGTGAGGCATGATGTAGTGCAAAGTGCCATTAAGTATTTGCTGTCAGAGAAACAAATTCCACTTACTCATTGTAACATGGACTATAATGTTGTCACCCAAGGTAAAGCTATGGGCAAACAGGTGGATTAAAAAGAATGAAGATGGGTCAGAAATAGTAACCTCTTACATGAGAAAAGAAATCCCACAAAAGTGGTTGCATATGTGGAAAGATTAATCAGTGAGATAATGATGCCGACAGATATGCACCAAAGCTTTCAATTCAATGTAGAGGTTACGGCAGAGTCTGGAAAGCTTGTGAACTTTAGGGGAGTCTCAGAAGATGACTTCATCAAGAATGAGTCAGCATGGGATAAGCCACAACTATTCTTTATCAATGAAGTTTCTAGCGATGATATCGCACACACAAGAAAGCTCCAATAGAAATGTTCAAATGAAATAATACAAGTACTTGGTATATATTGTGACGAAGTACTGCTGGTCAACCATAGGGTTGACTTTATGCCTACAACACCATATCTTTGTAATCTGTTACAAATCCCCCCTCAAAGATATGGCTGAAAGTACCCTGGAAATATCTCAGGTGTACCTTGTAGTACCTAAAGTACCATGGTTGCACAAATTCATCCAGATGGATATGCAACCTATGGGAGTACATGAAAACAATGTCATTGTGAATCACTTCACAACCCCCCTTGACATTGTGAGAATGTCTCTGATCCCCAAGCCATGTCGATGTCATAAGAAAAGATCTGTTGACAAGGCTTTGGTGAAGATATCGGCCACATTGTCATCATGCATAAGCATACGCAAAAGAGAGGGGAGGAAGAAGAGAGAATAAGAGAGGGAAGGAAAGAGGGAGGAAAAGACAGAAAGATGGGAAGAAGAGGAAATAAGAGAAGAGAGGGGAAGAGAGGGTTCCTACGCCCATCACTACAGCAATGCAAATCACAAAAACAAAAATAAGAAAAGAGAGGAAGTACTTTCTTACCTGGAAAAATCCCACTCGGTGTTTCGTGGACTGGCCCTACAAAAGAGATACCATTCAGATAATTAATTAGTGAAAGGAGGAGTTTGGAGAAGCAACTTTCCAAAGGGATTGGATTGAGGGGACAAGCTTAAGCCAACAAACAAGTAGAAAGCACAAAAGGAAGGAAAAGAGAAGGACAAGAAATACCAAAAGAAGAAGAGGCGAGTCTTCTTTTTCACCAAATCTCCAAACATATGAGGAAAAATGTTTATGAAGGTCATGCTAGATACCTTTTGCTAGACCACATCATGCGTGGAGGCCAGCTTGATCCATCACCACCATATTTGAAGGCAATTGACTCGATGCAAACTTGGAGGGAGAATGAAGAGGAGCCTCCTCTTGGTATGAAGAGGTTATCCATCTTTGACAAGCTTCCTTATTGGAGTCAATTACAAATCAATCATCTCTTGGATCCCATGCATGCCTTCAAGAATGTGAGCGCTACTATTTGGGCACGCCTTGTTGGTTCCAAAGACTCGAGAGGAGTACGAGAAGACTTGCGTGCTATGAATAGGATGCCGCGTTTGTGGCCCCAAGTGCATGTTCATAAAGTTTTCCTCCTGACAAGGCTCAACTCCCATGATTGGCACAAGGTCCTACATCTATTCTAAGTTGTAGGATTAGTGTATTTATAATCGTGGTGCATTAGTGTAATTATGATTATGTTATATTATTGACATGACTTGTTTGTTTCTTGGATATTTCATCCTCCCAATTATAGTAAAAGGGTGCTTACAAGAAGATGTTAGAATTGCTATATTCAAGATTAGTGGTATTGTGAGGTATGCTTACTATCAACTCACATTAATTGCATTTTCTTCAATTTAAGTTGAATAATCTGTAGACTAATTATGAATATATCTTACATGGGCACGTGAAATAAGTGGATATCTCAAAAAGAGATCTCCATATCGAGCATCGAGAAGGCTAGGGTGGACTCCATCGAAGTCATATGCTTGCTTGAGAGGAAGTTTCCCTCAATATGGCAACTCAATTGCACTTACTTTGCACATAGTTGATGAGGAGGCCATTGTAGGTACCGTTCATAGTCAGTGGATGTTTTTTCTCAATAAGTTTATGAAAACTTTGAAGGGACTTATGAGGGAGAGAGAAAGACTAGAAGCAAGCATGGCAAAGCGATGGCTTGTGCAAGAGTCATTACTATATATCACGGAGTTTCTTGCATCCATGGATCCCGATATGCTGCAAGCTTGGCATAACAAGGATGATGATCGCATCGTTGGCGAGGTTCCCTAAGGAAAAGGTATTAAAAGAAAGATGAGTGAACATCAAATGGAGAAATTCAATAAGTTTTGTATCCTCAATAGTAAGGATGCAAAAGTGGATTGAGAGATATGAATCGGCCAAAGCAAAAAGAATAAATGCAAGGAGGAGATTCAAAGTAATGTACATATGATCGCAACCATATCTACGGGATCTCGCCCTTCTCCCCACTCACATTTCACTTGCTTGGCTATAACTGGCTCTATGTAAAGCCAAATGCGATGGAGAGACAATAAATGAGTGCGAGCAAGACTTATCATCTGGATGTATGATGCATGTAAGTTTCTTACCTCTTGACGTAATTTAAAAGTAATTAGTTGTAGCAATATATATGTTATAAAATAGATGCATCCTCATGGTTTTAATGATGCTCTTTTGCAGTACAAAAACTACAGTTCATTATGGACATATGGATGACATTTGTGCATGAAATGCATCGATTCAAAGAGCAGAGTCATGTTTGATTGTGGAATAATGGCTAACTTCACACAGGATAGTTGAGCAAGTGCGCTTCAGACACCAATCTTCTCTCCTCATAGTTTGATTATTATGGGACCATATGCGAAATCTATGAAATTTATTTCAGACGATTTAGTATTTTCATTCTTGATGTAGAATGGTTTAGAACTATTTACAATGGTCCCCATGCAATAGTGAGGAAAGAAAGTAGTGGTATATTATTTGCAATAGACTCCACCAAACTTTGGATCGATGAAAGTGATACTTTTGTTCTTCCCGAGCATTGTAGATATGGCAAGGCAACATGTGACCTCTCTTGGAGGATTAGATTACAAGCACATCCATGCATGTGTCAACGATTGCATTTTGTTTCGTGGACTACATAAGGATGCAAGAGAGTGTCCTACTTATGGAGAGGCAAGATATAGAGCAGATCTCAAAACCTTGGACGTGCCTCGTAAGGTATTGCGACATTTTTCCATAATCCCTCGCATCCAACATATGTTCAAGTGCAAATCTATTGCAGAGCTCATGTCATTGCATTCCTCCCATCGATCAACCGATGGCAAGTGGAGAACTCCCGTGGACTCTCCTGTGTGGAAGCATATTGAAGACACATGGCCAAGCTTCAAGGAAGAACCTAGGAGCTTGAGACTTGGATTGGGTATGGGAGGTGTGAACCCATTTGGTCTCAAAAGCACATTTTACAGTGTATGGCCAGTGGTATTGGTGAATTACAATCTTCCACCCTCTATGGCTATTAAGAAAGGACATGTTATGCTGTCCCTTCTAATTCCAGGGAAACATAAATTATTTTCATTGTTATGCTATGTTATCATCATTAAGTTGTAATTGCTTTTGCTTTTGCAATATGCTAAATTTAATTTTTAGAAAACAAAACATGTGGTAATAAATTATTATTTACAAACAGCAAAGTGCTATTTAATTATACAATACAATAATTAGTTATCTCAATTCAATTATTAAAGTTAAAATTATATTTTATGAATTTCAATTTTTGTAGAATGTCTTCTATTTATAAAATGTGAAATGCTATCTAGCTATATAATACAATAATTGATTATATCATTTTTAAAATTTAAATTGAAGATAACATTTTTTGAATTCTTATTTTTTGTAAAATGCCTTCAAATTTATTTTGCAACTCTATTGAATTTGTAATTTTTGAGTCATTCATTAGACGATGATCTGAGAAAATAGCAATACAATAGGTACTTTTATGCTAGCGTTTAACTAGCTTCACCATTACAAAACCATCAATTAGTGAAAAAGAAAAAGCAAATCTTATATTTACATTCAAAAAAATGAAATTCCTCATGGTAATCAATCAATCAAATTTTCAAACAATAGAACATTTCTTATTTATTATAAAAATGATGTTTTTTCTATAATAAAATATATTTAAACATTATGACCTAAATGAAAAGTGCTATATACTAATTGTAAAATGCTATATGCCACATTCGAATTGCTATGCGCTATATGTAAAATGCTTATGCTAAATGCAAACAAATATGACCCCAAGGAAGGGCACATTCCTTGGTCTTATAATTTTTGGAGAGGAAGTGTGCCAACTCTCTCCCCACACTATGCGTGTGGTTATGTGCTAAATGCATAGTACTATGTGCAAAATGCAAAGTGCTATGTGCAAAGTTTAAATGCAAATTGTTATGTGCACGATGCACAGAGCTATTAACCAAATCCTAATTGCAAAATACTATAGGCTACATTCAAATTGCCACATTCAAATTACTATGTGCTATATGCAAAATGCTTATGCTAAATGCAAACAAATATGAACCCAAGGAAGGGCACGTTCCTTGGTCTTATAATTTTTGTAGAGGAAGTGTGACAACTCTCCCCCCACACTGTACATGTGGTTATTTGCTAAATGCAAAGTGCTATGTGCAAAATGCGAAGTGCTATGTGCAAAGTTCAAATGCAAATTGTTATGCCTAGAATGCAAAGACCAAATCCAATTTGCTATATGCTAAATTGAAATTTCTAAAAGCAAAGTGCTATGTGTTAAATTTAAATTGGTGTTTGCTAAATTAAATAATTTGTGTTGAATGCAAATTGAAAAATGTTATATGTACAATTCAAATAACTAAATGCTATAAGTAAATCACTTTGTGCTTAAGCCATTCGACTTGCTTCTTTCTATAACATTTAAGTAAATTAAAAAATCAAAATAAAACATGCTCTTCATAGTCTCTGTCATCAATACACCTACCTGCCGGGATCTAGTTGCAATGGGCTATGGCATCTTGGATGTCGATGTGGGCTTCTTGCCTGTTTACAGCATTGTGATTTGCACTACCATTCATTATTGTCTTCGTTCGGTCTGATTTCTCACCCATCATCCCGATGGAGTTCCGCTCGCTCAGCTTCGATCTTCCTATCTCCCGTTTGCAATGCGACTCTGCGGACCTCTCACGAGACCAGCTCCGAGTAGTTCCGACACGTTCTTAGATTGAAGATCTTGGCGAAGCTAAGGCTTTGGGCCTTCCCTTTCTTGGGTTTCGCGGAAAGGAGCGGGCGAGTGGGCGCTTCATCTGCCTCGCAACCTTCTTCCGAAAGAGTGTCTGAGGAAGAGAAATCTGCAGACTCAAAGCTTGAGTGGCTGAACTCTTTTGTAAATCCCAAATCGAACGCAAGTTGCAGCGATGCATCAAGAAAGTTTCGCATCAACAGGTCGTCGTAAGAACCAGACTTTGGAGTGGTAGCCTCAGGAGTGAAAAACAAGTCGCTAGCGAATACGTTACGGTTGCAGGATCTGACTGCATGCTCCTTAGCATTCGGGCTCTTCATTGGAGCCGATTTCTGAAAGTAATTCGACGACATGTTCGACTCACTGTTCTTGATCGTTTGATCCCTTCTTCTGCAAAGCCTTTGGATATTTGGGAGGGCAGACTTCAAATTTATAGTATTGGGAATGTTTAGAAGAGCGTAAAACGCAAAAGCGTGAAAAACTTCAAAACCTTAGTAAAAGCGTCGAGTTTCAGGAAAAGCGCCTAAAGCAAAAATAGGCGAAATGCGTCTCTCACATCCCAAATGGGGTAAGGCTTGAAAGAGAAAAATGGGTCAATTTTTTATTTCAAATATTTGTTAGCACTAGAGACAGTGATTAAGGATTGAGTTGGGGTGAAGTTTTGTGATTATTTGTAGTGTTTTCGTGATTTTTGAAATTCAAAAGCTCTATTTTTGGGTGAGTCACGAGTGAACTCCCCTTTTAGCTCGCAGGGGTATTATTGGTGGCCCTTTTAGTTGTAACATCGGAGGGGCGGAAGAAAAAGGCCGGATTGTACTATTGCTGGCCCTTTTAGTTGTAGCATAGGAATTGTAGTTTCTGCAGAAACATGGTTGTTTGTCTGCACGCACACATGCGTATGCATGTGTGCTCACATGCATGCGATGTGTGCATGCACATCAGTGTGCACATATGAGAGTGAGAGAGAGAGAGAGAGGAGGAGAAGAAGGAGAAGAAGAACCCAACGGATGTGCACATATGAGAGTGAGAGAGAGAGAGAGCAGGAGAAGAAGAAGAAGAAGAAGAAGAACCCAATTCGTAATTTGGACAGGGTGGAGATACAAAAATAATCAATTTGGACGGGGTGAAAGGCGATTTTACGTGGCATGGAGCAAGGAGCGCTTGCAATGGGCGATGGCTTCTTGGATTTCCTTGTGTGTAGCCCTCGTGCTTGAGACAGCTTTGCGATTTGCAGGAGCAGCAGCAGCAGCATGAAGCTCTTCCGTTGTGTATGATCTCCTGTATGAACCTCCCATGGAGCTCTTCCCCCTTAGTAATAACGCCCGGTTGTTCTTCACGCTCACTGTCACCCTCCTGATCCCTTGACTCGCATCTTTCCTTACGTTTTGCTGTGTACACTTTCCGCCCTTCTCCTCGTTGTTACTACCCCTTGATTTCTCGCCTCTCTTTCCATCGCCTCCCGAGTTAAATAAAGCGCAAAGAGGCTTCGAGAGTATTCCCCACGACTTCTGCCAGTAGCGCACCATCTTAGGAATGCCGTGGGTGCTTCTGTTGGTAGCGTCATCGACTCTCCCAGCTGGTTCTGACCGGCAGCTCGGGTCTTTCGACTTCTGAAGCTTCAGGTCTTTGTCATTGACGAACCTTGTGGGGCCATGGTTTCTGTTCTCGAGAATATCAGTATATACTGTCCTCGTGGAAGAAGACAATGACGATGCCAGTTTGGCTCTCTTCGGGTCATTGGACGTAAGATCTGGTCCGTAGCCTTCCCAGAGGTTGATACAAGGTCTGTGGGAGCTACATAAGTCCTTAGACTCAGAAATAGATCTCCGGGAACGTCTACACATTTCGCTACTGTTCGTGCTATCCCCAAACGTTTGTGAGGAATATCTATCCTCGGATTCGAAGCTTGACTCCGTGCGTTCCTCCACGATTGCACCCAAAGTGCGAGCAAGCTTCAACTCGGATTCAAATTGTGATGCGGGAAATATGCTGCTCGGGAGGAGTTGATCGTAGTGATGGGAATCTAGGCGAAGAAACTGATCATGACAAAAAGACAAATTACTCCGCGGAGAGCAGGCAAATGCAAATTTTGGCTGGAAAGCAGGAGATCTTTCCCACTCAGAATCCTCACTCGAATGACAGCTGCAGGATCTACCACTCTCTATCTTCTCACTGGGGTTCTGTACAGGTCTAAAATATGCTTGATCCATGGGAGCAGCCAAACGGTGGAAGCTCGACGGGAATTCATCTGCGGTGGATGATCGAAACATCTTGGCATGCTACTCAGTTCGTTGCCTTACAATGAATAGTCTCTTCTATATACGTTCATGACGCGAATGGAAAGGCTTCCCTAAGTAGCACGTCCTGCCTTAGTTCCGATCTCGCCTTAGAACGGGGAAGCATGCGAGACTCGCCAAAAGTAGAAGCTCATGGCTCTAAGCAAGACTCACCAAAAGTAGAAGCTCATGGCTCTAAAGCACGAAGTACATTTGGAAATGCGAACCTCGGTCGAAATGCAGCTTGAGAGTTCTCATGCGAAGACGACCAATGTAGAAGGCTCGTCCCACCACGACTAGTACACTTCCACCTTCTTTTGAGCATCGCAAGCACACATCTAGATGCGAATGAAATCGCTCTCCATAGATCGAAGCCTCTTAACACACGATAAAAAATTATTGCGTTCAGTGCAAGTTCACTCCAAGTCCCACACAAGCCCAATTTGATGCAGGGCATCAAAAGGATGGAAACTGTAAAATGGAATAATTACTCAGTCACTATTTATAACCTTATCCTTTACAAGTAATCCATTTGAACAAGGCAAGTGCTTGCACAAAATGGTGAAAAGTTCATTTCATATTGTGGATAGTCAAAGTGGTTATGCTTTTGACCCTTTCCATACACGAGTTGCACATGCTCTTGCCTAAGTGTCTTAATATTTTGCAATAATCCCCTCCCCCAATCAATGGCCGTTACTTGAGAGACCTCCAAGATTCAAACAGTCCATTTTTAGAACTCCACCATATTAAGATATCCAAACTTAAGTATGGTCGTTATTCCTTTGCCCCTTTCCATACACAAGTTGCATCATCTTTCCCATAAGTTACTATTGCCCAAATGTCTTTATATTATGGTAGTCCTATGCCAATCAAGTGATCACATTTTATGCCATTGCCCAATTGTACACAACTATAAGAGAAATTGTTACTACAATCACACACTTCTTTTAATTTAAAATATATGTTCCTTCTAACATCCTACTCGAGGGTGTATTTTAAATCTAGGAACCCAATGTGCAAAAATGTGTCCCATCGATGTCTGAAAAGAGGCCGCTCTCCTTCCATTGCTTTCTCTCTCTTGGAAACGATCCATGGTGCATTTGGGAGAACAAGTCTATGACCATGCATTTGGGGCCACAACTCAAGAGGAAGAGACATGAATATATTGTGTTTAGTTTCTCCAGTGTAAAAGGGACTAACGACCCATAGCTCCTCTTCGTGTGTAAATACTATAACTTGACAGATAGCTAGCTTAATCGTGACTCTTGCATCTTCATGCATCTAGTTTTGTAACTATGATAAAATCGTATTTTTGAATTTAAAACGTCCTTGACAAAAACCTTTGCTACTTCTCGTTAGAATTTTGTAACCATCAATCGGCGTTGTATACGCCTCTTTAGGCAATCTATAAACCTTTGCTACTTCTCGTTAGAATTTTGTAACCAACAATTGGCGTTGTATACGCCTCTTTAGGCAATCTATCAATGCATTGCATGCTTCTTGAAAGTTTGTGTCATTCTTTCTTTGTGTGTATCTCCAAGGCTATGCATTTGTCTATGTACATAAGAAGGCACCCTTATTGGCGCTTTCCATTATGTTCTTGTATTGGACGTCATGATTGTTTTTGTGACTTAGTTTATGTTTGGATAATGAGAGTGACGATATGATTCCTCAATTTCTAAGGCTAAGAGAAATGTTTCGAACATTTACAAAAAATGGAGAACTCAGCTGCAACTTATTCTTTTCATGTTTTTGTCGTCCTTGGACACAAATTACCTACTTGCGCGCATCGTTATGCTATAAGAAATCATATTGTGCATTTACAGATGTTTACACTTGACCGCTTGTGTGCGTCTGTGGGCGGATGAATTCCCGAAAGGGAATCCTCTATTGGCATTTGTGCACCCACAGGCTCTACCGGATTCGGTAGTGAGGCCTGTGTGCAGTTTCTCTTTATGTCTGTGGGTAGGCTAATTGCGCCTGTAGATCCCAGGATTCTTCTCTCGACGTGTATCGTCGCAACGTGTCGAGTTATTTGAGATCAAACCTCCAGTTCCGAACTCATAAATATAGAAGGTTGCGAAGAGTTTGCACGTCTGACAATCTCCATTCTGCACGAGCTTCCATGCGACGAACGCTTCCACGGTCTATGGTTTCTTCACCTCGATTCCTATTCTACGAAACGATTCCTGCGAAGCGTCGCTCCAGCATTACATGTGAATCTGCAGGTTTGAATTTGCTCGCTGCTTGAGTTGAATAGTGCGGGACTCTACCGAACCAAGCTTAGATTATCTCAAAGTTAGCTTCCTTTATTTTGACGGTGGGATGTTTGACGAGTGACCAGGTTAGAAGCTTACAAGGCAGATCAGCGTGCACTCATCCTCCAATTTCGGTCTATTAGAAGACAGTGATATCACTTATGGCCGCTTTACATGCTGGTATTCGTAAAGCTAGTCCTGAAGCAGAGAGGCGTACTTCCAAAAGATTCTTCGATCTAAGAATTTGCAATTATTCCGAGCCGATATCATCAACGATGCAGCAGAAGCCCAAAGGCCGGCATTGTGGATTAGAACAACCCGCTAGAGTGGCTGAAGCTACTAAGAAAAGCGCCCGACCATTAGAAATTGGCATTTCTAAGCTGAATCACTACTGGCAGAAGTCATGCTCGCAGCTCTCAAAACGCATGTCTGATCTACTTGATGATGCACGGAAAGACGACCTATCCTGGGATCATGGAAGGAGGCTTATCATTGGCGTTGAGAACCCGATGTTGCTGAACAAGAAGGGATCGATTTCGGGCCGTAGTTCTCTAACCAGGAGATCAAAGTTTAATCCTGTTGCTACAAATCACAACGCCATGAAAGCTTTGAACTCAGCCATGAGGACGCAAGATCGTCACAAGGACGTTCAATGCGCCATAGCCCATTGCAAACAGTCTTTTCTATGATAGGTATGACCGAGTCTGCTCTCTGACCGCGTTGCTCTCTTCGCCTGTAGCTCACAGCAATTTATGAACTAGATACGGGCAGGTAGCTATATAATATATTGACAAAGAATATGTTTACATGAATTTTGTAGTTTCTATATTGTCAAAGAATATGAATTTTGTAGTTTTATCATATTACCACACATTTTGTTCACATACCAATTTTAATTTGACCCACAGCACGTTCAATTCAACACATAGCACCTTGCATTATGCACATATTACTTTGCATTTCGAACTTAACCACACATTTGTATGGGGGAAAGTTGGCACACTTTCTCTCCAAAAATTATAAGGCCAAGGAACGAGCCCTTCCTTGGGTTCATTTTTAATAGTTGTTTAGAACAATGAAATTTGAATTTCCCACATAACAATTCGAATTTAGCATATAGCACTTTGCATTTGGCTTACAGTACTTTGCATTTAG
This sequence comes from Dipteris shenzhenensis, assembly GCF_047967505.1. NCBI lineage: Eukaryota > Viridiplantae > Streptophyta > Polypodiopsida > Gleicheniales > Dipteridaceae > Dipteris > Dipteris shenzhenensis. Next base: position 16,128,513 of record NC_141600.1, read on the forward strand.
CACATAACCACATATTTGTATAGGGAGAGTTGGCACGCATCCTCTCAAAAAATTATAAGACCAATGAACTTCCTTGGGTTCATTTCAATTTACATTTAGCACAAAGCAATTTGATAGTAATCTGAATGAGGCACATTGAATTTTGCATTTGGCTTATAGTACTTTGCATTTAGCATAAAACCACACTTCTTCTACACAAAGGAACTTCCTTGGGTTTATTTCAATTTACATTAAGCACAAAGCAATTTGATAGAAATTTGAATTGAGCACACTGCATTTTGCATTTGGCTTATAGTGCTTTGCATTTAGGACAAACCACACATTTGTGTAGAGGATGAGTTGGCACACTTCTTCAGCAAGAAGTATGCAAAAATTATAAGTCTAAAGTGGGTTTATTTCAATTTACATTTAGCACATAGTAATTTGAATCTCGCACATAGTAATTTAAATTTGCCACATAGCACTTTGTGTTTAGCTTATAGTACTTTGCATTTAGCACATAACCACACATTTGTGTGGGGGAGAGTTGGCACACTTTCTCTCTAAAAATTATAAGACCAAGGAACGTGCCCTTCCTTGGGTTCATTTCAATTTACATTTGGCACAAAGCAATTTAAATTTTGCACATCGTAGTTTGAGTTTGGCACATAGCACTTTGCATTTGGCTTTTCATAGTTTGCATTTAGCACATTACCACACATGTGTAGGGAACTTCCTCTCCAAAAATTATATAACCAAGGAAAGTGCCTTGGACCCATAGCACTTTAAATTAATCACATAATTACCCTACTAGCCAAGCTTGTTTTGAAGCAATCTCACCTCCCCCATCATAATCTAAACTAGAGGTCAATGACGTGAAGCTTCCTAATGCTTCCTTGAATGAGGAATTCTTTGTAGTTTTATACGCCTCCTCAAAATCCTTTTATGGCTCCTCTCCCACCAGAAGAGAAAGAGGTTTTGCCATTGGTTTTCCTGAGCCCCAATTCCCAATTACCCATTCCTAGTTCACCAGCAATGTAAGGAACCGTGCAATTTGCATGCGCGCGCGCACACACACACACACACACACAGAAAGACCCTCAACCAATATAAGCTTTTGGCTTGACGTACCTTGACGCTTCAGCTATGGCAGTATCCTTGTCAGTTGCAGGTGCCCCTTCCCTTGCTCCTTCCATCTTTGAGCATAATGCTTGGAGTCGAGGTAGCAATTTCGATTTCATCATCTTCGATGGGCTGAGCTACTAACTATGAGCGTGTTTTATTTGCTATTGTGGGGTTTTCTTCTTGAAGATTGGGAGGCACGGCACAGGTTTAGAAAAAAATGTTTCCTCACCCAAATCAACAAATTGCATCAATTCCTTGAGGATCCATGTGCTAGAGACTAGCCCAATTGGTGCCAGTGAAGACCCTGCCCTCGCCCTAGTCCCAGCACCAACATCCTTGGAAGCCAAAATTATATCCACAGGCCGTTGCTCGGATGTCAACAAGTGCTTCCAATGGATGGATTCGGATGTTTTAGTTGTAGCTCGAGGAAATTAATCTCCTCCATGCAATACTTTGTTATTAAGTTGCTATTTCTGGTGGTGGCAAGACTATGGCTAGAGCTTGCAGAGTCACCATTGCTGATGATGCCTCCCTTGGAGACTCGAGAAGACGAGGGAAGTCTAGAGCCATCTTCTCTCAATGCACCTACGAGGAAGATCGCCATTTTAAAGTTACCAAGATAGGTGCAGAGTCATTTCTCTATTTGATCTATCATGACTCATGTCTCAACAAGAGGCTAGATTTTCATTTCATCCCACAATGCTACTTGCCTAAAAAGCGTACTCAATTCTATGTTTCATAATTTTGTATTTGTTCTGTCTATTTTATTCTTTTGTACTGAAGTATTTTCGACAATTCTTACATGGGATTCTCTCAAAAAATGGTGATTCTCTTTTTCATTGGTTATGGTCAAGTGTTTAAATTGCACATAGTGTGTTTTCTCCTATTCTAAGAGAGCTTATGATGTGATGTGGAATCATCTTCATGGTTTTCTCATTTTGTTTGGTTTTTCTTGAATGGCTAGTCAAGTCATTTTGATGGTATAGCTATGGTTGAAGCCGAAGGTAGGGTTCTTTTTCTATCTTTTATGTGCCATAGGTCGAAACATTCTTGAATGATCCCATGAGAGTAAAGTTTTGTGTGTTTTTATTGTGTGAAATCATGCTAATTAATCTTAAGTTTCATAAGTAGGTAAGTTTGTTCTTTAAGCTACTGTGTGCTCTATGATCATGCACTCCTTGGATAAGCCCATGAAGGTTCTTTATCTATCCTTGATAGGTGAAAATTATTGAAGTTGGTTGTTGTCTCAGAGATTGCAAAAAGATGGAGGACGGTGGCGATGGAGGCATTCTTGATGGGTTATCCCATCCACATGGTACCCTCATCCATCTGGGATCTAAAATTTGTAAGAAGCTTATATGAGAGTTGGGAATAAAGGGGCATCTGCTAAGTTGGGAGACTCTCCTTACGGAGGACTTTGAGTTCCCCCCTCTGACATCCAAGAAATATGAACAGTACAAAACATTTAGGTTCTTCTCCCTTCTCATCAGATTGAGGTTTGCTCTTTGTGCTCCCCTGCTAGAAGAAAACTTTGGAACCTTCCATCCATAAGGAGAAGGTAACAAAGCAAAAACATTCCTCCCACATGGTAGAGAAGGTAGCATCGGAGAGCCATGCAATAGTGCCCACAAAACCAAAGGTTAATAACTAGGAAAAGACGACACTCCAAGCCGAAGAGAAATGGATTAGAGACTAAATGAATCAATGTTTGGCAAATAAGGTCAAGAACCAGGAAAAGAGGACACTCCAAGCGAAGAGAAATGGATTAGAGACTGAATGAATAAACGTTTGGCAAATCTGCTGAAGTCCAAAAAGAAGAGAAAGGTGGGAAGACCTCTCAAATTCAGTATTTAGGAACTCGATCCAGAGGAGACAACCAAAAAGAATCATGCAAATTTTAGGAAGAAAGTGCTTAATTTCGTCAAAAAACAACGTCTCCTGATTCAAGTATGCATGCATGTCACTGCTATGCTTGATGGCAAGAGATCTCCTTCTCAGCCCTAAAGGATTGCATGCTCTAGTGCTTGAAGCTTGATGATGTGTTCTCGCATCATAGAAAACTTAGCGAGATTCAACACTCTCATTTGTACCTCAATAGATACCCTCTTCATCAGGAAAACACAATTGTAGAGTGATGCCAAATGCTTCCATATGCCTACAACCTATGCTAGCATCATTGTGACCCAAGTTGTAGGATGATAAATTTGACTTTATCATCACTCTCCACATGCCATAGTTGTTGCCATCCCACAGTCAATCTATAAGAAACATGGGTAAGATGTGGATCTTGACCTGCTTCTCATCCATCTCATGTAGGCCCACCATCTCAAAGGGGAGGGTGGGTGGGAAAAAAAGAGGAGACGGAAAAAATGTGGGAGAATAGAGAAGGAGGCTTGGAGAAGAAGAAGGAGGCTAAGAGAAGAAGAGAGAAAGAGGATACTCCATGGCCTCTACCTTGAACGCAATTGATCCAAATGCTTCGTGTCCCTCCCTCTTGTTCCTTTTTATAAAGTCACTTTAGCTCCCTTATTTTCTTTGTCTTCTCTTGATAGCTTAAGCATATCTGAATAGTCCACCACCTTTGGCAGCATGCTCTACCATTCCCAACTAGTTCTTTACATGATCTTGTTCAAGACACAAACAATGGTTTTTCCATGTGTGATGTAGTAACAGTGGGTAAGATATCAAATAATATGATATCCCCATGTCAAACTTGAAATGCCCGGGACCTACCCATGCCTCAAACTCTTACAAGCAACGTGCTCCAATAGTCCCTCAAACATTGGTGAATTTCCTTCAAACTTGTTGCTTGCTCTTGTAGCTCTCTTGGTCCTAAGTGCTACTTGTTTTGTTGCTCTGATACCTATGAAGAGAGTGGGAGAGAAGTAAGGAGTCTCACTTGTAGCTTTCTTAAATAAACAATGGGGGAATACACACAAAGGTGGAGGTTGAGAATAGTTTTCCTCTTCTTAGTTGTGAAAGCCAAAAGAACTCTCTCTAAGTATAAAAGGAATAGGTGAACCCTATATGTGGGTCTCAAACCAAACTCAGCTAACCTAGGTGGCATACTAACTGAGCCACTAACTAGAGTACATAAAGATAGCCGTCATCTAGCTATTATTCATGGACGGTGTACCGACCGCATATGTAGCTAACAAGTCAGTGACATAAATGCACAACGGTCACCCTGGCATATCACGAGTGGAGCTCCATATCTCAACACTCCCCTTCGAGCTCAATCCCAATTCCTGCACACCAAGTAGGTCTCTGAACTTGCACAGCTTCTCTGCGCCCAATGCCTTTGTGAATATGTCAGCTACCTGATCCTCTATGCTGACATAAACTAGATTAATAAAACCTACTAGAACCTTCTCCCACACATAGTGATAATGCACCTCAATGTGCTTTGTTCTAGCATGATAGACTAGGTTATTTGCCAAGTGTATACTGCTCATGTTGTCATAATAAATGACAACTGGCCCATCTGTAGATTGATGCATATCATAAAGTAGCTTATGCAACCAAGCTACCTCACATGCAGCCATTGCTGCACCCCTGTACTCAGCCTCTATGCTCGACAAGGCAACTGTAGGCTATTTCTTGCTGCTCCAAGTGACTGCAGCACTCCCAAAAGAGAACACATATCCACTGGTAGATCGTCTATCAAAAATACTACCAGCCCAATCAGCATCAGTGTATCCATGCAACTGTACCTGAACCCTAGTCTCATAAAATAGTCCATACTGCAATGTGGACTTCACATAACTCAGTATGCGTCTAGCCGCATCCAAATGCAGTTTCCTTGGAGCCTGCATAAACTGACTTACCAACCCAACAGCATAGCTCAAATCTGGCCTGGTAATAGTCATATAAATCAAACTTCCTACTATGCATCTGTACATAGTAGGGTCTTCCAAAAGCTCACTTGCATCTGTCTCCAAAGGAACCGAAATAGGCTTACATCCTGTCATCCCATATTTGGACAGCATGTCCAATCCATACTGCCTCTACAAAAGCCATATCCCACTTGTGGATCTAATCACCTCAATGCCCAAGAAGTAACGCAACTCTCCCAAATCCTTTATCTCAAACTTCTACTTCAATAGCATTTTCACATGAAGGATATCTTCATCACTATCACCTGTGATGATCAAATCATCAACATAAATGACAAGCAGCATAATAACTTTCTCTGTTTTTCTCACATAAAGTGAGAAATCTGCCTTGGAAATCCATTGAATTACATGCAAAGTGGCATTCCCATTGCATAAGTACTTGATCGGATAACACACCTAGTAGCGTGTTTTTTTACGGATGTGCATGACACTAAGGCAAAAATGGTATTTAATGCTCGATCGACCATGCAAAGCATATCCCATGGGTACAGTACTTTTCTACGCCTTAACCTAGGTGGTATTGAAATGTTCTCAAAGAGGCACACCCATCCGATAAGTACTTGGTCAGATAACATACCTAAGGGCGTGTTTTTTTGCAAAGTGGAGCCCCCATCCGATAAGTACTTGTTTTAATAACACACCTAGGACCTTGTTTGTATATGGTTGTGCATGACACTAAGGCAAAAACGGTATTTTATGCTTGATCCACAATGCAAAGCATATTCGATGGGCACAATACTTTGCACACACCTTCAACCAGGTGGAATTGAATTACATGCAAAGTGGCATTCCCATCGCACAAGTACTTGATCGGATAACACACCTAGCAGCGTGTTTTTTTAGGGATGTGCATGACACTAAGGCAAAAATGGTATATTTAATGCTCGATCGACCATGCAAAGCATATCCGATGGGCACAATACTTTTCCTATGCCTTAACCTAGGTAGTATTGAAATTTTCTCAAAGAGACACACCCATCCGATAAGGACTTGGTCAGATAACATACTAAGGGCGTGTTTTTTTGCGGATGTGCATATCACTACCAGAAAAATGTTGTATAATGCGTAATCGACCATGCAGAGCATATCTAATGGTGACAATACTTTGCACGCATCTCAACCTAGTTGAATTGAACTTTCATGCAGAGTGGAGCCCCCATTCGATAAGTACTGGTTTGATTAACACACCTAGGACCGTGTTTTTTTATGGTTGTGCATGACACTAAGGCAAAAACGGTGTATTATGCTTGATCGACAATGCAAAGCATATCCGATGGGCACAATACTTTGCACACACCTTCAACTAGGTGGAATTGACTTACATGCAGAGTGGCAGAACCATCCCATAAGTGCTTGATCAAATAAGATACCTAGCAGTGTGTTTTTTTCAGATGTGGATGACGCTAGAGCAAAAATAGTATTTAATGCTTGATCGACCATGCAAAGGATATCCGATGGGTAGAAAACTTTTCCTACGCCTCAAAATAGGTGGTATTGAAATGTTCTAAAGGAGACACACCCATACGATAAGTACTTGGTCAGATAACACACCTAAGGGCGTGTTTTTTTGCGGATGTGCATATGACTAGGGGAAAAATGGTGTATAATGTGTGATTGGCCATGCAAAGCATACCTGATGGTGACAATACTTTGCACCCACCTGAATCTAGTTGAAAAGGACTTGCATACAAAGTGGAGCCCCCATCTGATAAGTACTTGTTTGAATAACACACCTAGGACCGTGTTTTTTCATGGTTGTGCGTGACACTAAGGCAAAAACGGTGTTTTATGCTTGATCGACAATGCAAAGCATATCCGATGGGTACAATACTTTGCACACACCTTCAACTAGGTGGAATTCACTTACATGCAAAGTGGCACACCCATGCCATAAGTGCTTTTCGGATAACATACCTAGCAGCGTGTTTTTTTGCGGATGTGCATGACACTAGAGCAAAAATAGTATTTAATGCTCGATCAACCATGCAAAGGATATCCGATGGGAACAACTCTTTTCCTACGCCTCAACCCAGGTGGTATTGAAATGTTCTCAAAGAGGCACACCCATCCGATAAGTACTTGGTCAGATAACACACTTAAGGGCGTGTTTTTTTGTGGATGTGCATATCACTAGGGGAAAAACGGTGTATAATGCATGATCGACCATGCAAAGCACATCCGATGGTGACAATAATTTGCACGCACCTCAACGTAGTTGAAACGGACTTGCGTGCAAAATGGATCCCCCATCCGATAAGTACTTGTTTGAATAACACACCTAGGACTGTGTGTTTATATGGTTGTGCATGACACTAAGGCAAAAACGGTGTTTTATGCTTGATCCACAATACAAAGCATATCCGATGGGCACAATACTTTGCAAACACCTTCAACTAGGTGGAATTGACTTACATGCAAAGTGGCATTCCCATCGCATAAGTACTTGATCAGATAACACACCTAGCAACGTGTTTTTTTACGGATGTGCATGACACTAAGGTAAAAATGGTATTTAATGCTCAATCAACCATGCAAAGCATATCCGATGGGCACAATACTTTTCCTACACCTTAACCTAGGTGGTATTGAAATGTTATCAAAGAGGCACACCCATCCGATAAGTACTTGGTCAGATAACATACCTAAGGGCGTGTTTTTTTGCCGATGTGCATATTACTACGGGAAAAACGTTGTATAATGCACAATCGACCAAGTAGAGCATATCCGATGGTGACAATACTTTGCACGCATCTCAATATAGTTGAAACAAACTTGCGTGCAAAGTGGAGCCCCCATCTGATAAGTACTTGTTTGATTAACACACTTAGGACTATGTTTTTTCATGGTTGTGCATGACACTAAGGCAAAAACGGTGTTTTATGCTTGATCGACAATGCAAAGCATATCCGATGGACACAATACTTTGCACACACCTTCAACTAGGTGGAATTGACTTACATGCAAAGTGGCACACCCATCCCATAAGTGCTTGATTGGATAAGATACCTAGCAGCGTGTTTTTTTACGGATGTGCATGACACGAGCAAAAATAGTATTTAATGCTCGATCGACCATGCAAAGGATATCCGATCGGCACAACACTTTTGCTACGCCTCAACCTAGGTGGTATTGAAATTTTCTCAAAGAGGCACACCCATCCGCCGATAAGTACTTGGTCAGATAACACACCTAAGGGTGTGTTTTTTTGCGGATGTGCATATCACTAGGGAAAAAACGGTGTATAATGTGTGATCGACCATGCAAAGCATATCCGATGGTGACAATACTTTGCACACACCTCGAAGTAGTTTAAAGGGACTTGTGTGCAAAGTGGAGCCCCCATCCGATAAGTACTTGTTTGAATAACACACCTAGGGCTGTGTTTTTATATGGTTGTGCATGACACTAAGGCAAAAACGATGTTTTATGCTTGATCCACAATGCAAAGCATATCCGATGGGCACAATACTTTGCACACACCTTCAACTAGGTGAAATTGACGTACATGCAAAGTGGCATTTCCATTTCATACGTACTTGATCGGATAACACACCTAGCAGTGTGTTTTTTTACGGATGTGCATGACACTAAAGCAAAAATGGTATTTAATGCTTGATCGACCATGCAAAGCATATCCTATGGGCACAATACTTTTCCTAAACCTTAACCTAGGTGGTATTGAAATGTTCTCAAAGAGACACACCCATCTGATAAGTACTTGGTCAGATAACATACCTAAGGGCATGTTTTTTTGCCGATGTGCATATCACTACCAGAAAAACGTTGTATAATACGTAATCGGCCATGCAGAGCATATCCGATGGTGACAATACTTTGCAGCATCTCAACCTAGTTGAAACAGACTTGCGTGCAAAGTGGAGCCCCCATCTGATAAGTACTTGTTTGATTAACACACTTAGGACTGTGTTTTTTTCATGGTTGTGCATGACACTAAGCCAAAAACGGTTTTCTATGCTTGATCGACAATGCGAAGCATATCCGATGGGCACGATACTTTGCACACACCTTCAACTAGGTTGAATTGACTTACATAAAAAGTGGCATGCCCATCTTATAAGTGCTTGATCGTATGACATACCTAGTAGTGTGTTTTTTTACGGATGTGCATGACACTAGAGCAAAAATAGTATTTAATGCTCGATCGACCATGCAAAGGATATCCGATGGGCACAACACTTTTCCTATGCCTCAACCTAGGTGGTATTGAAATTTTCTCAAAGAGGCACACCCATCCGATAAGTACTTGGTCAGATAACACACCTAAGGGTGTGTTTTTTTTGGATGTGCATATCACTAGGGAAAAATGATGTATAATGCGTGATCGGCCATGCAAAGCATATCGGATGGTCACAATACTTTGCACGAACCTCAACCTAGTTGAAAGATACTTGCGTGCAAAGTGGAGCCCCCATCTGATAAGTACTTGTTTGAATAACACACCTAGGACCCTGTTTTTTTATGGTTGTGCATTACACTAAGGCAAAAACGGTGTTTTATGCTTGATCCACAATGCAAAGCATATCCGATGGTCACAATACTTTGCACACACCTTCAACTAGGTGGAATTGAATTACATGCAAAGAGGCATTCCCATCACATAAGTACTTGATCGGATAACACACGGATGTGCATGACACTAAGGCAAAAATGGTATTTAATGCTCGATCAACCATGCAAAGCATATCCCATGGGCACAATACTTTTCCTACACCTTAACCTAGGTGGTATTGAAATGTGTTCAAAGAGGCACACCCATCCGATAAGTACTTGGTCAGATAACATACCTCAGGGCGTGTTTTTTTGCCGATGTGCATATCACTACCGGAAAAACGTTGTATGATGCATAATCGACCATGCAGAGCATATCCGATTATGACAATACTTTGCACGCATCTCAGCCTAGTTGAAAGAGACTTGCGTGCAAAGTGGAGCCCCCATTCGATAAGTATTTATTTGATTAACACACCTAGGACTATGTTTTTTCATGGTTGTGCATGACACTAAGGCAAAAACAGTGTTTTATGATTGATCGACAATGCAAAGCATATCCGATGGGCACAATACTTTGCACACACCTTCAACTAGGTGGAATTGACTTACATGCAAAGTGTCACTCCCATCCCATAAGTGCTTGATCGGATAACATACCTAGCAGTGTGTTTTTTTACAGATGTGCATGACACTAGAGCAAAAATAGTATTTAATGCTCGATCGACCATGCAAGGGATATCCAATGGGCACAACACTTTTCCTACGCCTCAAACTAGGTGGTATTGAAATGTTCTCAAAGAGGCACACCCATCCGATAAGTACTTGGTCAGATAACACACCTAAGGGCGTGTTTTTTTGCGGATGTGCATATCACTAGGGAAAAAACGCTGTATAATGTGTGATTGACCATGCGAAGCCGATGGTGATAATACTTTGCACGCACCTCAATGTAGTTAAAATGGACTTGCGTGCAAAGTGGAGCCCCCATCCAATAAGTACTTGTTTGAATAACACACCTAGGGCCGTGTTTTTATATGGTTGTGCATGACACTAAGGCAAAAGTGGTGTTTTATGCTTGATTGATAATGCAAAGCATATTCGATGGGCACAATACTTTGCACACACCTTCAACTAGGTGGAATTGACTTACATGCAAAGTGGCATTCCCATCGCATAAGTACTTGATTGGATAACACACCTAGCAGCGTGTTTTTTTATGGATGTGCATGACACCAAGGTAAAAATGGTATTTAATGCTCGATGGACCATGCAAAGCATATCCGATGGTGAAAATACTTTGCACGCATCTCAACCTAGTTGAAACAAACTTGCGTGCAAAGTGGAGCCCCCATCCGATAAGTACTTGTTTGAATAACACACCTAGGACCGTGTTCTTTTATGATTGTGCATGACACTAAGGCAAAAACGGTGTTTTATGCTCGATCGACAATGCAAAGCATATCCTATGGGCACAATACTTTGCACACACCTTCAACTAGGTGGAATTGACTTACATGCAAAGTGGCATTCCCCTCGCATAAGTACTTGATCGGATAACACACCTAGCTACGTGTTTTTTTACAAATGTGCATGACACTAAGGCAAAAATGGTATTTAATGCTCGATCGACCATGCAAAGCACCTTCAACTAGGTGGAATTGACTTACATGCAAAGTGGCGTGCCCATCCCATAAGTACTTAATCGGATAACATACCTAGCATCGTGTTTTTTTACGGATGTGCATGACACTAGAGCAAAAATAGTATTTAATGTTCGATCGACCATGCAAAGGATAACTTGGCATGTCCATCTGATGAGTACTTGATCGGATAACTTCTCGCACCAATAAATTAGGTACTAATTAAAAATTATAATAAATGAGTAGATTATTAAAAAGAGACTAATATTTATGTAATTGTTGCTACTCCAGCTTGCTTGCGAAGGACTCTCACAAAGGAGATGGCTATAGATTTTGTTCCAGGGATGGATGTGATTTTATGTAGCAAAACTGAAGTAGTTGCATTTGCTACAATCCATGATAGTGATCCCAATTCAGTTTGCCACTTTCGAAGACTTGGCGAAGATAAGGTGGCAGTTACTGTATCAGAGATTCTTAGCGCACATATTGAGCTAAAGTATAAATGTGGAGATATGGAAACACTTGGAGATGTTATGCCCTACAATACATCCAACAAATCATTTATAGCATGGGACAAAGATGAGACTTATGCAACAGACATTATCAAGAATACAAAGTGCACCACCTTGGATTTTACTATAGGGGACATTTTACAAATGAGATCATTTGCAAATAAGACTGAAGAAGGTGAAGTATTGGGATTTGAACAAGTGGAGCAATGGTCATTTGCACAGATGAGGATTCTAAAAGTCACTGATGATGGTATGGTTGATAACATAACATCCTTATGTAATCCCTACTATGAGGTAGGCAAGAATATGAGATGGAGCATGCAATTTTTAAACATGAGAAAGAGGCACGTGGTTTTCAATGATAAAGACAAGGTATGCTAGAATATCAAAGGACCTAAAAAGCGTGCCCATGTGCCAGGCTCTATCACTTCAAATGTGGATGATTTCAATGTACTCAATTATAGAAGTGACATCTTATTTGGAGTGGATGAGTTCATTGGTTCCGAGAAACAAAATGGTTTTAGAAGCGAAGCCTTATCTGGGGTGGATGAATTCTTGCACAGTGAGAAGGGCAAAGGTTTCAATAGCGATGTCTTGTCAAGTGTGGATGAGTTCATGCATATTAACAAACCTGGTGTCAATCAAGCTTGTGGATTTGTGAAAGCCATGCAAGATGTCCCAATGAGTGATGTTCTCTCAGGAGTGGAAGAGTTTCAAGGTTCTCAATACTCTCGTAGAATATTGAATTCATTGAATGGTCCTAAGAGTATGTTAAAAACGAGGATGAGATCAACAGAGGATTATTCAATATTTAACTTTGATTGTGATATGGCCAAGGATGCAACGACCAATCATGGATGCTTGGTTACAAACAAATGTGAGGAGAAGAAGTGCATAAATATAGATAACAACGTGCACGAGGAACAAAAACGGTCATACATATGCATGAAGAGAAAGCGAATCCAAGCAGATCCACAAAAGCAACCAAAGAGGAAGAGAGTAATGAAGGAGGAGAACATGTTAAATGCATTGGGATATCTATGTTGCAAGTGAAGATGTATGCACTTCATTGATCTTGCAGACATCAGGGAATGTAGAGGACACGTGTGGCAAAGACGAGGAAGCGAAAGAAATGAATACCTTCTCACAAGTCTCTCTTGCTTTCTTCAGAATGGCAATAAAAGGCTAAGTTCAAGACAACAGGTAAAACCTCTCGTAAATGGAAAAAAGATTTGCAATAAGGCATATCGCAATATTACTGGATTATCCCATGGTACATATTGGGATTTAGTCACCAAGGCAAAGGGCGGTAACAAATTTACATTCACGGTAATAGAGGAAGGTCCAAATCAAGAATCTCAACTGTCAGGGCAACAGCAATTTTGCAAGACTTCATACATGAAAATGCTTTACCTCAACCCCATATATCTACCAAACTCCCTAACGGTGACGCGATCACTGAAATGCACCTTCCAATGGGCTTGACAAAGCTCGAAGTATTTGACTCTATTGCAGAAAAGCAAAGGCAAAGAGGGGATGCCGTAGCTTCTTCTCATACTTTGTATACTCTTTGGAAGAAGAACTTTGGATATGTTAAAATCCCAAGGAGGCAAAAAATGTCAAAGTGCAATGTCTGTGATGATTTAAAGTGAGCGATTGAGAGTGCAACATGTCCAAATCAAAGGGAATTATACAAAAAAAACCAAAAATCTCATCATGACCTTATTCGACATTCCAGACAAAAATATGCATTTTGGAAGGAGCAAGCTATTTCGCATCCCGATGACTACATGTGCCTTATTGTAGATGGCATGGATCAGAATACAACAACATTTCCCCGTTTTGTTGCCACTCCATGTAAATTACAAGGAAAGCACTTTCTAAAGACACATCTACATGATATTAAGTTCTTTGCAGATATATCGATTGATTCCTTGCATCTACATGATAGCAATCAAGTTGTAACATCTATTATGAAGGCAATTCGCAATGTACATGCAGAAAAAGGTCGCCTACCACTGACTTTGAGAATACAAGCTGATAATTGCTGGCAAGAAAATAAGAATGTACTCATGTTTGCATTCTGCTCCATGCTAGTTGCTCATCGAATCTTCAATGAGGTCGAATGTGGATTTTTGTATGTTGGGCATACACATGAGGATATCGATCAGGTTTTAGCACAGTCTCAAGGGAGCTTAAATGCAAGGATGTGGAGACAATAGATGACTTGGTAAGAAGATGTGGCAGGCAAGTTGGTGGTCATAAGGAAAGTACAGTATGTGAGAGGCTCAAAAGAATGTATGATTGGAAGAGCTTCATTCTACCTTTCATACAAACGGGTGGTGATGCATTGACAGGTCATACCAATCCACACTACTTTTGTTTTTTTTTTAAAGATGAAAAACCCGTAATGTAATGGCAACAGTATTCTCATGATACAAAATGGGAACCTGAAGAATCTTACAATCTCTTAACTTCAATTCCCAGCAAGGAAAGGTATCCAACATGGGCTCCTATACAAGATTTCAATGAGAGGTCTAACTCTGAAATAGAAGGATTAAAAGCATTTATTACATACAAAGAGGAAATGCTCTGGAGATATCCTGATTCGAAGCCTACTTGGAGAAAACACACTACCACTGTAATTAACAAGACACGAAATTTAATAAAGGACCTTGAGAGAATGCGAGGCTCAAAGGATGTCAAGGAAGAATGCAATATGTTTTGGCCAAATGTTCATAATGATTTGCGCCCAGCTCCAGTCTTTGAAAATGAATTTGTATCATTACTCCCACGTCCATATTGTGGACCGAAGAAGAGAGAGTTTATGCCACAAGTAGATATAGAGGTCGATTGTTTTGTTGTGGTTCGGCCATCGGATGATGAATATGAGAATGTGAAGTTTTGGGTTGCAAAAGTAGTTGATGTGCAAAGAGATGACCAAGGGAGAGCTACAACATTTATAGCGGTATGTTATGAGCCAAAGGGCAAGAAGGAGAATATGGATAACAACACATTATATACTAATTGTATAATGAAGGAGTGGGTCCCAAATGATGAAGCGGTTTCTCAAGTTTCGACGGAGACAATCATAGTGTCTTGGCATTCAAGGGAAAAGAAATCAAAGAAGAGCATGGGATATGAGGTAGAAGGAAAAATAAAAATACCACAGCAAAGTATTTTGCATATACACAAATTTTTAAGGATGCTCGCCATGGAGGAAATAGAAGGAGACAATGCAAATGAAGAATGTCCATGATTAAAGCTTTGTATTGAAGTCCATTGAAGGATTTTATTTGGGTACTAGGCAAGAAGCCAATTCAAGACAATTATAATCAAAGTCATCACCTCCTGTGTCAAATGAGAGTCAAAATATGCACTGGATGTCACCCAAGGGTCAAGGCTTGGCAAGACAATAGGGAGTTAATGCAGATGGCATCTGGCAAGGGACTATCACATTGAGCAATAAGAAAATAGGGAGTCAATGCACCCAAGGGCAAGGCTTGGCAAGACAAGTGGGAGTTAATGCAGATGGCACCTGTATTTTGCATTGGATGTCACCCAAGGGTCAAGGCTTGGCAAGACAATAGGGAGTTAATGCAGATGGCACCTGGCAAGGGACTATCACATTGAGCAATAAGACAATGGGGAGTCAATGCACCCAAGGGTCAAGGCTTGGCAAGACAAGTGGGAGTTAATGCAGATGGCACCTGGCAAGGGACTATCATGACATTGAGCAATAAGACAATGGGGAGTCAAATTATGCAGATGGCATGAATTGAGGCTCTTTAAGAGCAACAATTTAAATTGTAAACATATGTTCAATCTATATCATTTTGGATATAAAGACTCTAGCTGAGAGCAATGTCTCTCAATGTAATCATATAATAATAGCTATAATTGCTATTATACCTCTTTGGTTCAATACAAAACTTGGGTCTTATGGCATCATGTCTTTTTTCTATTTATTAAAAGTTTTAAAAATTTTGTGCATATTGCAAGTGACAATGTTATTTTCATGAAATATTTAAGTCTCCTTTCATGGATTTATAAATTTATCACAACAAGGAAAAATATTAAAAATAATTAAATTAACAAATAACTTAGATATAGGTAGAATTTCTAATATAGGATTATTTCAAATTCTTGCATGTTGGTGCAAAAGTATAGATTGAAAAAACAATATTTTTATGTGAATATGATAGTGCCACAAAGTGAACTTTTGATTTGGGAATAATATTTTCAGAAAGTAAAATTTTGATTTGGGAAGGATATTTTCACAAAGTAAACTTTTCATTTGGGAAGGATTTTTGGGCTTCGTCCAAAAACAACAGAAAAAGTCCAAAATTAATTAAATAGGTGTTTACCATTTTGGGCATCTACATCATCAATCACATTTACTAGTTTATACCAGCTGCTCATCTCATCAAAAACATCTCTACTCACTGTAAACTTATGAGTAGAAGGGTTATAGTATCTATACCCTTTCTGCTATAGAGAATAACCAACAAAGATGCACTTCTCAGCTTTTGGATCCAATTTGGATCTCAACTCATCTGGCACATGAACATAGGCAATGCAACCAAAAACTTTCAAATGAGAAATATCTGGTTTCCTACCAGTATACCTCTCCTCTGCCATCATGCCATGTATTGCTGCAGTGGGAATCCTGCTCTAATATGCCTGTTTTTCCTTTCTGCAAGTCCATCTTGCTGTGGGGTATGACTACATGAATATTGCTGCTTTATGCCATGCTCCTATAGGAATCTTGCAAACTCATTTGAGAGGTACTCTCCCCCTCCATCTGACCTTAGGCATTTTATTTGCAAGCCTGTTTCTTTTTCAACCATAGCTTTAAAAGCTTTGAAATGCCCAAACACTTCACTTTTCTTTTTCATAAAATACACCCAAACTTTTCTGCTGTAGTCATCAATAAAAGTGACAAAATAATGACAGCCTCCAATAGATGTAGCTTTAGTAGCCCACACATCAGAGTGGATTGATTCCAATGGCCTCTTACTCTCTTGAACATGTTTAGGAAATGGTTTCCTTGCCTGTTTTCCAAATTGACAGGCTTCACATACCTTATGCATTTCTGCAACCTTGAACTTAGGCAATCCTGCAATAATATTTTGGGCCTGCATTAATTTAAGTCGCTGTACATTAACATGACTAATGTGTTTAATATGCCAGATATCAATATCTGCAACTACACCGGTCCCATGTGCAAACATTGCTGCACTCAATTCAGGCATGTCCGCATTCAACGTAAACATCCTACCCTTCTTCTTCCCTTTTGCTATCAAGTGACCTTTATTTTTCATATCCTCAACAAAGCATCCATGAGGATTAAATCTGACCTGCAAGCCCTGCTCAACCATTTGACCAATAGAAATCAGATTCTTGGTGATATTTGGGACCCATGAAATACATCAGACAGGTATTTCTTTTTCCCATCCTGCATAAACAAAGGAATTTTTCCAATCTGCATAATAGGATGTGCAGTATCATCACCAATCTCCATGAATCTTGGTCTTTCCATTTTCCTTGCATCCTGGATCCATTCTGCATGACCTGTCATGTGGTTTGATGCACCTAAGTAAACATACCACACATCATTGCTTTCTTCTGCACTTGTGACAGAATTGGTCATGTGCTGCATGAGGATGCATAATTGCCTAGCTGCAATTTTCCAGTCATGATGTCATTCTGCTTTTTATAGCAGTCTATAACCATATGACCCATTTTACCATAGAAGTAGCATTCAACATTGTTGTTTGCATTTTGGCCTCTCTACCATCCACCACGACCTCTTTGGCTCCCCCTGCCTCTAAAGTTACCACATCCTCCTCCATAGGACTAGTTTTCTGGAATTTGCTACATATTCTGATTTCT
Source organism: Dipteris shenzhenensis (assembly GCF_047967505.1). Lineage (NCBI taxonomy): Eukaryota > Viridiplantae > Streptophyta > Polypodiopsida > Gleicheniales > Dipteridaceae > Dipteris > Dipteris shenzhenensis. The sequence continues at coordinate 16,146,072 of NC_141600.1, forward strand.
GCCACGGCCTCCAGATCGGCGTGCTCTACCTCTGCCTCTACCTCTTCTAGCATTTGAGTAGAAGATAGTTTCTTTTGAAGTTCCTCCTGAAGAAGATGCACCCCCATTTCTCTGCTCTTCAGAAATTAGAAGAGCAATCAACTCCCCAAAATCAGGAAAATTCTCACGGACGGCAATGGATGTCTGAAACTGTGCATAATCCTTTCCTAGACCATTCAAGGTCATAGAAACTAAATCATAATCTTCCACTGGTGACCCAATGGAAGCAAGTGCATCTACAATCTTCTTCACCTTCATGTGGTAGTCATTGATGCTCATATTTTCTCTCTGCACATTATGCAACTCCTGCTTGAGCTACATTTTCTTGGCTCGCATATTTGTGCTATACATTTTTATCAAAGTATCCCACCCCTCCTTCGGCATGCTTGCATCCTGAACATGCACAATCATAGAATCTGAAATACTGATAGACAGCCAGTACATAACTTTTTTGGCTCTCTCATGCCATCCTTTAAATGCATGCAACTCTTGTTGATTAGGAACATTAGGAATAACTGGTTCTTGTTTAGCTCTAGTAATGAACTCCCAATAGCCTTTTCCCTTAAGGAAATTCGTCATTCTAAACTTCCATGCTTGGAAATTGTTCTTGTCAAGCTTTTTAGTGACTATCTGTGAAAGAGCATCAGATGCCATTACAGAAAACTGCAAAAAACACAACTTCTGCCTCACAAGGGCAAATCTGCAAAACTGATGAAAGTGGTATTTGACCACACAGTCACTTCCTAGTGACAATTTTGCATCAACAGGCAATAAGAAAGGAGCTTCCAAAATATTTTGTATTATTTTGAACGCTAGATTTTCTTCGATTATCTTATCATTTAGTTTTGATTTCCTAAATGTTTTATGTTATTTTGAAGGTGAGAGTTACTTTCCATTATCTTATGATTTTGAAAGTAGGTTCTCCTTCATCTTTGTTAATCAAGCATGCCTATAGGCCATCCATTGTATTTGATCTCGAGTAGGCTAAATATCATGTAGGTGTGCTTGATATGCAAAAGAAAATGTCGATCTAATGTTTCTTTCTCTCTTATAAGCTAACATCTTACTTGACTTCCTCGTCATGTATTCAACACTAGCTTTACTTTCATAAGTTGGTCCATCCTATGAAAGAAAAGGACTTGCCAAATGTTTTACGTTGTTAGCATTCTAACATGTTTTCTTCCAATGTTTCTTTTCTATTTAATATCATTACTTCTTGGATATGTTATTTCACATATGCAAAGGTGCTTCTCACATGTTTTCTTGTCATTTTCAAGGCACTAGTTTTTTTCCAAGGTGAGCTCATATGTTCTCTTTCATCACACTTAGTTGTTTCTCCAAGTACGTGCAAGTTTGCACAGATGCCTAGATACAAACCAATGGACTAAATGCACATTTGATACCTACAAGATGATACATCTACTTTGTTTTTCATACTCATCTATATTTAGGAGTGCATGCAAGGTCTTACTAGACCAATGATTTGTTCCTTCTTTGTCGATTATCTTATTGATGACTTATGGTATGTATTTACTTATTGGTTCAAGCAAGGCATACTTTTATTTTGCCCTTTATGTGGTGAGGTATACCTATATGTCTTTCACGATGAACACTTATGGCTGACTTATTGAGTACTTGTTCGGTTGTGGCATCTCTGGATTACTTATTGCATACTCGTTTGAATGTGGCAAGGTTCAACTACTCATTTGGACATGGCATATGGCTAACTACTTGAGTACTAGTCTGGACGTGGTACATGGATTATTACTGACTCCTCATTTGGATGTGACACATATTTACTCATGTGGATGTGGTACATGGATTATTACTAAGTCCTTGTTTGGATGTGACACATATTTATCGGCTTTTATGATGGACACATATGGATATTGAGTACTCATTTGGACATGGTCGTATTGCATACTCATTTGCATGTGGCAAGGTTCAACGTCTTTCAGATGAACACATATGGATTACTTCTTGAGTACTCATTTGGACATGGCACATATGGATTATTTATTAAGTACTCATTTAGACATGGCACATATGCATTACTATTGAGTACTTGTTTGGACATGATCACCATTCGTGGATGCCCATTTTCTTGGTTACTTCTAGATGTTCTTTGTAATCTTGAATGCTCGTCTTCACAGTTCTTTGGTACTTTCGGATGCAAAGAGGTTGTTATTTCATTTCTGCTATGATTATGTAAGCTGTGTCTAATCCACACAAGCTTGCCTCTTTTCATACATGCCTAGTTGTTCAAGTATTCTAGCAGCTGCCTAGTTGTTTGGTACTTCTGGGATGCCCAATTGTTCATATTTCTGGTTGTTCGGTACTTTCGGCTACCCAATTCTTCGGTACTTTTGAGATGCTCAATTGCTCAGTACTTTTGGATGTCCGGATGCTCGTTGTGTTTCTAGATTATTGGTTCTTGATTTGCAAGATCATTATGGGCCTTTCTATTGTGTTACTATTTCTTACACTTCGCAAGCGACATTTCAGCCCTGGCTCTTTATGGACCTTCCTATTGTGTTGCTACGGCTACTTACACTACCCAAGACACATTTCAGCCCTGGCATTGTGCACATCTCAAATCACCCCTCCATGCTCTTTGGAGTGACCGAAGCAATTTCCTCATACATTCATCCTTGTAACAATAGAAACGGACACTTGAATATTTGCTATGTTCATATACACTGCATGAAATTAGTCATTTTATGTGGATGAATTGTGAAAACATGAAGGCATGATTATAAAGGTTTGAGGAGGTTTGACTAGATTGAACTTGGAGACAACAAGCTCTACTATTCAGATGAAGAGCTCAAACATCAAACTTGAAGATCTCAAGCCCTAATTATGCATCATTACTATGTCAAACAAGTTGAGATTTCCAGGAAGATTTTTCTATTTTTCACATGTACTTTGCATTGTATCATGCACCAAACATAGTGCCTATACTTTGCACTATACTATGAACAAGTGCTTGTCTTATGCCCTTGTACTATCCACATGTAATTTGCACTGTATCATCCAGCATTACACTGTATCATTCAAATTGGCATATGGCCATCCTTTGTATGTATACTTTCACATAGATATATATAGTGGCTCGGGTTTTTCCCTTGTACTCCCCAAGGGTTTTTTCATCCATAGCTAGAGGGCCTAGTTTGAGTGGGGGTGTTAGAGCTATATATAGCTTGCCCTAACTCAACCTAGTCCTCAACTATATATATGCCTATGATCTATGAATAGAATCACTTTCTTGGGAGCAACTTTTGTGTCAATCTCTCTCATCTTTCGCTTCCTCTCAACACATTAGAGGTCAAGAATGGCATGCATATGAGTACCATATCAATGTCTTGGGGTTGCCACTCAAGGAACTTCTACCAAAAGTCCTTGGAGTTGTTATTAAACAAAATGTTTATTAATTCCTCATTTTTGTTTGCTTCTTTTAGCAAATAAGATAATGATATTCGTGCATCATAATCTCTAGCTCATTCTGAAGGCTATGCTTGATCTTGAATATGGTTTGGTGGGAGCGGAGAGCCTGCACTCATCTCAACCAACTAATAGTCCAATGTTTGGAATGGACCAAACCTCAAATGGACATCATTGGGTTAAATATTAAATGTATTTCACATATTTTTTCCCTACTATTGTTAAGATGAAATATTTGAGATGCAATAATTTGGATTGCCCTTCAGCTAGTTGCAAGACAATAATCAACCTCACATGTATAAAATATCTATAATTGGTCCAAGGTCTGGAGTTGACCTTATGAATAGAGTACGATTTGGAGAAAGTCTAGGAACTATGTGAGTGTGTTTTGATCATGTTCATAGCATGGGTCACTATGGGTGCTCATTCATGCAAATATAAAATATAAAGTTCAATATCCATATAGAAATTCGTGGATATATCCTTTAGTAGCTCAGATATGAAGAGACACTATTGTTGGGTATATCCCTTAGTTTCTCATATGCATTTTTACTATGATCATCGTGTGAGAAGTTTTGAAATTTAAGGATGATTGTTGGACTTTGATGTTTGATGGGATGATGATGTTGCCATTGAATACGAATAATGATATGTTCCGACCATTTTGAAATAGACACAAGGTTCTTATATGCTGAGTTTTTCTATATATGTTTTCTATTAGAGATGACACAGCCCATGATCTTTCTAATGCAATTTTGATGTGTTCATAAGGATTTGGTGGTAGCTGTATTGTTAATAAAAAATAGGAATGAGCCATATGTGAAGTAAATTTCTAATATGCATTTCTATATTTAATTTAGCACGAAATCTTCTCATTAATATTTTTTGATTCTTAAACCTTTAAACACTGGCAATCCTATGGGTTCTTAGGCACGTGGATGGAAGAATTTGTTTGAGTGCTCACAGCAGCCAAAGAATAGTGCAATCTACAAATCATGCAAGATGATACTGAGGTTCTTGCACAAGAATGAAGGTTCATATTTTCTCAAGTCAAATGATGTAATTATTGATTGGAAGTGATGTTGATTGTTGGGTGACAAGAAACTAGTTGTCAATCCTGAGAAAAATCCTAAAGTTTTGAAAAGAAACGATTACTCAACGATTTTAGTGTCAAAACAAGTGACATTTTAGATCTCACTAGTTTGAAGCATCTTTTGAGGAGAAGATTGCATGTTAGATGAACACAATGGACAACCTTTTGGATCCTACCACATATGACTCTAATTTTAAAAAATGAGGTCCAATGCAGTCATGATGTTGGAATTTGTTTTGATGAACCACCACTGGTGGATGAAGAAATTCAGACAATGACCGAAAAGGTTGCGAATTGATACCTATAGCTATTTCTAGAGACTAATTGAGAAGAGGTCCAAATTATATAGCTATCGTTGAAATTGTTGCATTAGTCCAATCATGAGTTATAGTTTGACCCCATCTAGAAAGGGGGAGCTAGACAAATGGATTCACCCCCAGATCTTCAAGAATTGGAGGATGACAATAGAATACAAAAAGAAGACTCAAACAACCATGTAGCATACTTCAAAATGTAATGGTAGGCGAGTGGCTTTAAAACTATATTTAGGGATATACTAAGAAGATGTAATAGTTTGTAGGTACGTTGAGTGGCAAGACCATGAGTTGCAAGCTTCACTTGTGTTCCTTCAACAAGCTTGTATGCATGCTCATCATACCAAATATCATTGTGCACACACTCAATTCCCTTGTATCCTATCCTTCCCTTAGTTATCATTCGACCTTCCATTTGAGGACCTTGTTGACATCCAAACAACGCATCACATGCATGAGTGTCTTTATGAAGGGCAAACCGTTAGAGCAAGCTCCATACGGGAATACGGGATACACCATGCAATGCATGAAAAGCTCAAGAGCCAAAAAGAAAGGATTGGGGCTGATAGTGCCATCTCAATCCGGTAGCAACCTCAAAGGAAAAGGAAGAACCCCTCCAAACTCGAAGAAATACAGTCCTCCTAGAAGAGGCTGCCCGTGAAGGGCCCTGCATGTTAGCCCATATGGCTATCAAAGTGTGAACTGTCACTCCAAATACCCATGAACACCTGTGATGGGTGTATCTAGGTGCCATCCAAGGCCTCTATGCATCTGGCTCTCCAAATGTGCCAAGAGGAAATGCTAGCCAAAATCTCCCAAGAGGTGTCCACTGAAACATGTGAAGCTCTGAAAGGAATATGTGGTACCTCCTGGAGAGAGCAGGGCTCTATTACCTGTCGGTAGATCAAGAGCTACTTGCTTAATCGGCTTCCTACCGAACTGATACAAGGTATGACTCCTTATGAAGCATTCACTAGACACACGCCACACATTGGGCATCTCCGCATATTTGGTTGCATAGCATATGCTCACATACATGATGATCATCGCAAGAAATTAGATGCAAAGTCATGCAAATGCATCGTGGTTGGCTATAGTGAAGAAAGCAAAGCATACAAATTGTATGAACCCATCAACCACAAAGTCATTATCTCTAGAGATGTAATCTTTGATGAGGAATCAGAATCGAAAACCTCACCTACACAGGAGATAGAAGCATCGACTTCACAGTCATCTACAGAACAGGTTGATGAAGAAGAGAAAGAATTGCCAGCAACACCCCAAGCAGAGCAACAGCAGCTCAAACGGTCTACTAGGGAAAGCAAACCATAGCCAGATTGACATATGCTCAGAAAGGCAAGGCAATTCAGGTGGAAACCACCAACTATGCTCTTATGACTACCATCATGGCTACAGAAGAGCCAGTGTACTTGGAAGATGCAGTAGACAAGCCAGAATGGCAAACTGCTATGAATGAAGAAATGGATGCTTTGTATAAGAATAATACTTGAGAATTATGTGACCTTCCACCAGGAAAGAAGGCCATAGCAAACAAATGGGTATACAAAGTGAAGTACAATCCAGATGGAAGCATTCAGAGATACAAAGCCAGACTAGTTGCAAAAGGATTTGCACAACAATATGGTCAAGACTATGATGAGACTTATGCTCGAGTAGCAAAGATGGATTCCATACTGTTCTTGATATCACTAGTGACACTCAGTAAATGGAATGTGTACCAGCTTGATGTCAAGAATGCATTTCTCAATGGTTACCTAGATGAGGAAGTCTACGGGAGATAGCAAGCTAAGGGTGTCCACTTTCAGACCACTTGCGGGTGAGTGTGACACCCCCTCGAGTGAAAATACAAAGGTTTTGCTTCGGTGTGAAATATCTCGATCGAGGTATCATCTCCAATGAAATTCGCACATGAGGACAACTGAACCAAGCCAATACCTCAATCGAGGTCCTAGACTTTCTTTCACCAAACCGAGCCTATACCTCGATTGAGGTATCATGGCAAGCCACATATACCTCGATCGAGGTGTAAGAAAATAATACAACGTCTGTGCTCAATAGATAATAGGATCTCGTACGCAAGAGAGAAAACAAGATAGTATGGAGAATCAGAAATTTGATTACTGTAGAACTGATACAATAGATGGCGCTGCCTCCCAACCATCTGCTCCTATGAAAGAAGCTTCGACGACCCAGTCCACCCAAAAGGTCGACTGGGGGTCAGGGGCCACCGGTCATACGATAGAACCAGTGCGCAAAACAAAGTAACTAACCTACGGTCTTTGTTCGGCCCACAGCCATCTGAGATCATCTAAGGCTCCAAACGGGTCCCGCAACCCGAGAGTGGGTTGCCCTGGGAAATGCTCCATCTACCCTCAATGCGGTCAGTCAAGGGATGCCTTCTTACACTTGCATGTAGCCTAGTTGGCGGTGTGCCAACTCTATCTGAAGCCGTCCATCCATCAGGCCACACATGGCCCCCATCTGGTGTCCAAACCGGATAACCGAGCTACTTAAATGCCTTCTCCTCATATGGGGGGGCTTACAAGTAGAGTTAGCTGGTTCCCGCATAGTTACATGAGAGTGGAGCATTGATATCTAACACAAGGTATCATGGCAAGTCTACATACCTCGATCGAGGTATCGTGGATAGATGACATCGGTCGTGTCAAATACCATGATCGAGGTATGTGGCATCCGACATGGCAGATGACTTACCTCAATCGAGGTACCGTGGCAAGTCCACATACCTCGATCGTGGTATGCTGGACCGATGACTTGGCCACATGTCAAATACCACGATCGAGGTATGTGGCATCCGACATGTATTGTGTTGGCAGCTGACATACCTTGATCGAGGTATGGTGGCAGGTCTATACCTCGATTGAGGTATGCTGGACCGATGTGTATGTGGCATGTCAAATACCACGATTGAGGTATGTGGCATCCGACATCTACTGTGCTGGCAGCTGAGATACCTCGATCAAGGTATCGTGGCATGTCTATACCTCGATTGAGGTATGATGGACCGATGTGTATGTGGCATGTGAAATACCACGATCGAGGTATATGGCATCACAAGTGTTATGCTTGGCTGATGATGTATGTTGCATGTCCAATACCACGATCGAGGTACGTGGCATTCCAATACCTCGATCGTGGTATTGAAACCCTAAATTTTTATATATAAAGAGAGGGACCCCCTCATTCTTCAAACCTTGATCGAGCTCCTCCTCATCGAAATTGATGGAATTGTGGGAGCGACGGACAAGGACCGATAGACAACGACGGAGTGACAGAGATGGATGGAGTGGGAGATTCCAAGTAAGGTTTTTCTAATGTAGCTTTTTTTTTTTACAAAAATTTATTTAAATTTTAGTTTACAAGAATATCTAGTTTAATTATAAAATATTTCAAATTTTTAAATGCATTTAAAAGTTTTTTTAAATTATTTTTTTAATTACGTAAGTTTTTATTTAAAATGTGAAAATGTATATATTTTCTTTTTTTAAAAAATGAGATTAAAGTAGTTTTTATGTTATTTTTCAAATTAGTGCTTTTTTTATTTAAATAAAAAAACATTTAAATTTTATTTTTTTAAATCATCTTTTTAAAAAAAAGAAAATAAGAGTTTAAGGTAGCTTTATATTATTTAAGTTAGTGAAAATTTTATTTAAATATCAAAACATATATATTTTGTTTTTTAAAATCATCTATTAAAAAAAAAAGAGATTAAAGTAGTTTTTATGCTATTTTTTAAATTAGTGAAGTTTTGAATTAAATATAAAAACGTTTAAATTTTGTTTTTAGAAATCATCTATTAAAAAAAAGAAAATAAGAGTTTAAAGTAGCTTTTATTATTTTTCAAGTTAGTGAAGTTTTTATTTACATGTCAAAATGTATATATTTTGTTTTTAAAAATCATCTATTTTGTTTATTTTAAGAAAGAGATTAAAGTAGTTTTTATATTATTTTTCAAATTAGGGAAGTGTAGCATCTTTAACACAAAGTTTGAAATTTCTTTGAAAATGAAATAAGACCAAGGACGTACATCTAAATCCCTTTTTCAATAACACCGTTAAATAACTATTGTGTGTGCATCTTCCATTGAAGAGTGGAGCAACTTAGAGCATGTAGGGAGTGCATGTGTTGCATTTACAACATAGCACTATTGTAGGCATAGCCACACATTTGGCCCATCTACCGTTAGGTGCATAGGATGATCCCAACGACATCCTACCTCATCAAGGAGTATGTGACTAAGTGTAATCAATCAAACAAATAGGATGATTTGAACAACACATTCGCCTACACATCATTTTCAAATCATATGGTGCAAGAGGTTGATGCAAGGAGAGGGTAGATCATGTGGCTAGCAATTCCTTTAGGTGGCACGTGAAACTATAGAAATAGGAAACTAGGGAAGGTTGTAGATCTATGTATGGATATAGTTACATAGACAAATACAAAGACTTATGTGATTCCATGAAACCTTGTCATGAGCTTTTGCAAAAATTCAATCAAAATTTGCTAGCTAAAAGTTTTCATTGCGCAAATAGATTATTAAGTCCCATTGAATAGAATATTAATTTTCATTACCCAAATAGAATATTAATTTCCATGTGTTTTTTTGTGCATGCGCCAGCCACAGCGCGCAGGTTCTGGCACCACTGTTCATATGCAGATAGCAATCTTGAGAGCAGAGATGAGGGCACTGTAGGATGCTAGGGCACCCCCCTCACTTGGTTGCAAGTCTAGATTTAGTCATTGATGCTCTAGGTTGATTAGACACAATTGAGGATGTTTTGGATACCTTTCAGGCACAAGCTGAGGCAGAGATTGGTGGTCATGGCTTGGATTGGAGAGCCATTCGAGAGTTGTTTGAGTGTGAGTCACCTCACGAGTAGGCCTTAGAGGATATGTTTTGGGATGGTCACTTTGAGGTGATGCGAACATGATCAAGGCTGCCCTTTTATATTTTACGTTGTAGGCACCCCATCATAGTAGCACACATTTATCCGAGATATCTTGCTGTGAATGGTGGTCGATTGCCTCACAACCGTCAGATAGCCAGGTCATTTGCCATGCAGCTATATGCCGAGTTTGTGCTTGGTCATCGGGTAGACTACCTTAGTACCTGTCCAGGATCAGGAGCGGGACATGGTAGGATGGGGCGTCAGGAGCGTCAGACTACAGGTGTTCAGCATCGATGTGAGGCACCAAAGCTGCACACTATCCCTGCACCGGCACTGCGAGCTTTTGGAGGATGGATTAGGGGGGATGTTCATTCAGTGGCCTCATCCTTGCATGACATGGTCTCTTCCCTATCAAGATCACTTTCGATTCCACCTCCCTTACCTCCCACATCTATGGAGCCTCCTACATCTACACCACCTCCCACATCTACACCACTTCAGCATGAGTTGGATACGTGAGATGCACCGATTGCAGAGTTGGAGGCATTGTTGGTTGAGTCTAGGGTCAAGCTTAGTTATTTTGATTATTTTAGTTTATTTTTTTATTGTGTGTTTTGAACTGAAGTTTTTTGGTTCATTCTCACCATGTACGTGACATGTTTGCTTGGCAGGCACATTTATTGCGACAGGATATGGAGTCTCGTGTACGGCAGTTGGAGGCAGATTTGGAGGATCAAAGGATTTGGACACGCATAGCCTACCATCGAACGGAGCACTATATTTTCCAGTTGAGACATATTAGTCGTGATCCATCTCGCCATAGGATCGACTGCAGTGTGGCCTTGTACCCCGCTCCTCTTGTGGATGTGCCGACTAGGACACTCATAGACGCACCAGTCATAGCCAGGCTTCCTATCACCACTTGTGTCCTTTGCCATAAGGATTTTGACACCGTAGGGTGGTTTGGACTAGGGTGCGGCCACATCGCACATCTCCATTGCATGACCCGCCTCATGGTGGCATGATCAGTGTGCCCTGTATGCTTTGTTGACATTGATGTGGCCACATACAGAGGACTAGGCATGGATGATTTGTATCCTCGTCATCGTCAGGCCATTGATCCATTTGCCCGCATGGTCTTGATAGAGCACTACAGGGAGGAGGCACAGAGAGCTTTGCTAAAGCAGAAGGGTGCTGATACTTCAGTGGTTGCAGTGTGTGTTCTGTGACGCTTCTCATATGGTGATTTCATGCCAGGTGATGAGGCACGAGTAGAGGAGGCACGTCATATTGAGCGAGAGGCAGAGCTTCATATATCATTGCAATAGTGGGTGGAGCAGCAGCTTGGGCGGCCAGTGTCTTCTACATGTAGAGATGATTACTCGCATTGGATTTGAGGCATGAGTATTTGTAGATGCACGACTTTGGGAGCTGAGGCACACATACATAGAGGAGGCGAGGGAGGTAGAGATGGTAGCGGTGGCTCGTGCAGCATGCCCTCCTCTTCATTAGGATGAGGCTGGCCCATTTGATCCGGCTTTGAGTGAGGGCACACAGTGGACAGTTAGGCACTGGATCATACAGAAGCCACGTCAGAGGACAACTAGAGGATCATATGTGGAGTTATCAAATTCTGATTCAGGATGATTGTTTAGGCTTCACACATATCTTGTTTAGGGATGCACTTCTGCATGATGTTGATGATGATGTACACATTCATTTTGGTACTTTCATGATGTTGTTCTTACTTTTATGATGTATGAGCATTTTGGTACTTTCATGATGTTCTTCTTACTTTGTTTATCTCAGTTTATAGTTTGTTCAAATCTAACATAAACATTTAAAATTAGGAGTATCATTTTGAATTTCAGATATCTCAATTCACACATTTAATACATAAGGTATTTTAAAAATAATGCCGTGTGAAGTAATTATAAACATTAAGCATTGAAAAGGTATTCAAGTATAAGCTCTCTCTCTCTCTCTCTCTCTCTCTCTCTCTCTCTCTCTCTCTCTCTCTCTCTCTCTCTCTCTTGCTATGAACTTTATCATTTTGAATATCATATTGAATTTCGTTTATAACAACGCTTGCAATTATTACACTAATTTTTGTAAATTAAAGATTAAGAATCAATATTTAGCATGGAATGGTGCTCATTGGTAGTAACATGTGTTAAACATTAATACATGATTATGTACGATTGGTCCAAAATCATCCCCAATAGATAAGTCCACATGCATATTTGGTTAGTACGTGCACCATTTTTCATACGTAGTCACTAGTAGGGATTGTAAAAATGTACGCATTATACCTTCCACGTGGCACATACCAAATCAGTTGGCGACCAAATCTTGTGTGGATCTAGGTCTAGAGTAGCCTAAGAGCCGTGCAAAGTTTCATCCCCAACAGATAAGTCCACAGGCATATTTGGTTAGTACATGCGCCATTTTTCATATGGTCACTAGTAGGGAATGTAAAAATGTACGCATTATACCTTCCATGTGGCACATACCAAATCAATTCGAGACAAAATCTTGCGTGGATGTAGGTCTAGGGTAGCCTAAGAGCTGTGCAAAGTTTCATCCCCAACAGATAAGTCCACATGCGTATTTGGTTAGTACGTGCGCCATTTTTCATGCGTAGTCACTAGTAGGGATTGTAAAAATGTACGCATTATACCTTCCACATGGCACATACCAAATCAGTTGGACACCCAATCTTGCATGGATGTAGGTCTAGGGTAGCCTAAGATTCGCACAAAGACCCCAATAGATAAGTCCACATGCGTATTTGGTTAGTACGTGCGCCATTTTTCATGCGTAGTCACTAGTAGGGATTGTAAAAATGTACGCATTATACCTTCCACATGGCACATACCAAATCAGTTGGAGACCAAATCTTGCATGGATGTAGGTCTAGGGTAGCCTAAGAGCCACGCAAAGTTTCATCCCCAACAGATAAGTCCACATGCATATTTGATTAGTACGTGCACCATTTTTCATGTATAGTCACTAGTAGGGATTGTAAAAATGTATGCATTATACCTTCCACATGGCACATACCAAATCATTTTGAGACTAAATATTGCATGGATGTAGGTCTAAGGTAGCCTAAGAGCCATGCAAAGTTTCATCCCCAACAGATAAGTCCACATGCGTATTTAGTTAGTACGTGCGCCATTTTTCATGCGGTCATAGTAGGAATTGTAAAAATGTATGCATTATACCTTCCACGTGGCACATACCAAAGCAGTTGGAGACCAAATCTTGCATGGATGTAGGTCTAGGGAGCCTAAGAGTCGTGCAAATTTTCATCCCTAACAGATAAGTCCACATGCATATTTGGTTAGTACGTGCGCCATTTTTCATGCGGTCACTAGTAGGGATTGTAAAAATGTACGCATTATACCTTCCACATGGCACATACCAAATCAGTTGGAGACCAAATCTTGCATGGATGTAGGTCTAGGGTAGCCTAAGAGCCACGCAAAGTTTCATCCCCAACAGATAAGTCCACATGCATATTTGATTAGTACGTGCACCATTTTTCATGCATAGTCACTAGTAGGGATTGTAAAAATGTATGCATTATACCTTCCACATGGCACATACCAAATCATTTTGAGACTAAATCTTGCATGGATGTAGGTCTAAGGTAGCCTAAGAGCCGTGCAAAGTTTCATCCCCAACAGATAAGTCCACATGCGTATTTAGTTAGTACGTGCGCCATTTTTCATGTGGTCATAGTAGGAATTGTAAAAATGTATGCATTATACCTTCCACGTGGCACATACCAAAGCAGTTGGAGACCAAATCTTGCATGGATGTAGGTCTAGGGAGCCTAAGAGTTGTGCAAATTTTCATCCCTAACAGATAAGTCCACATGCATATTTGGTTAGTACGTGCGCCATTTTTCATGCGCTCACTAGTAGGGATTGTAAAAATGTACGCATTATACCTTCCACGTGGCATATACCAAATCAGTTGGAGACCAAATCTTGCATGGATGTATGTCTAGGGTAGCCTAAGAGCTGTGCAAAGTTTCATCCCCAATAGATAAGTCCACATCCATATTTGGTTAGTACGTGCACCATTTTTCATACGCAGGCACTAGTAGGGATTGTACAAATGTACGCATTATACCTTTTATGTGGCACATACCAAATTAGTTGAAGACCAAATCTTGCATAGATGTAGGTCTAGGGTAGCCTCAGAGCCGTGCAAAGTTTCACCCCCAAGAGATAAGTCCACATGTGTATTTGGTTAGTATGTGCGCCATTTTTCAAGCGTAGTCACTAGTAGGGATTGTAAAAATGTATGCATTATACCTTCCACCTGGCACATACCAAATCAGTTGGAGACCCAATCTTGCATGGATGTAGGTCTAGGGAAGCCTAAGAGCTGCGCAAAGTTTCATCCCCAACAGATAAGTCCACATGCATATTTGGTTAGTACGTGCACCATTTTTCATGCGTAGTCACTAGTAGGGATTGTAAAAATGTGCGCATTATACCTTCCACATGGTACATACCAAATCAGTTGGAGACCAAATATTGCATGGATGTAGGCCTAGGATAGCCTAATAGCCATGCAAAGTTTCATCCCCAACAGATAAGTCCACATGCATTTTGGGTTAGTA